>NC_137657.1:9778769-10006269 GCF_963422515.1 Blennius ocellaris
GGATTTCGGGTGCTGATCCTGCTGCTGATGAGTCTCTTTAGGGAACGACAAGTGATACCTGTTTTATTTGAGCCTCTGACATTTAGGCTCTGCTGTTCTCAATGCAGTCGAAGTGTGTGGTGTCATCATGCCAAGATCTAAAAAGCGCTTGAAGGCCTTCAGAAAGTAATGTGGACGCCACAAATCTTGCAGGGGATTATGAAAGCGCTCCAATTTCCTTGAAATAAATGATACGGCTGAAAAGGAAATTAATCTACAGCCACAATCGTGTCCTTAAACGTCAGCCTGAGATCAAATAAATTTGATCCAAAAATGAGGTGTAAATTGAAATGAACAAAAAACAAAAACATGAATAGACTCTTCAAACCGTTGGCCCTCAACCCAATTGGGAGGTAGAGGCAACGCTCTGTGACAAACAAGAGAAAACAATGCGCTAATCATGTAAATATAATATAATGATGCACAACACGTCAATTCAAAACTCAAGTACAAGTACATATAATTCATGTTTACAGACTTGAAACACAGCTGAGAGCAAATCAGTTACCAAATACTGAAATTCAGCTTGTGTTGATTGATTAATCAGCATTAAGGTTAATGTATGTTTGTAATTCTGCAGTGATGAAGTTCACTTTATTTGGAAAGCGAGCACTGAAAGATCAGCAGAGGTGTCGCGTATTAAGTGTGTTGTTGTAATATATCCTCAGAGTAGTGGAAATCAGAGCCACTTTTCATCCTGGTAGCTTCTGACTAGAGACTTGATTTCTTTGCCTATGAATACATTTATAGCAAAGTGCTTATACGCATGCAAAATATTATCAGCATATCCTCTAAATTAACATAAATACATCTCCAGATGGATAGGTTAACACAAATAATAGCTTATACTGGCCTTACAGTGAGCCATAGCGTAGTATTTTCATTTAAGTTCTGAGCCATATGAAGAATTATATAAAGCATAAAGCATGCTTGTTTAATAGCAATAATAGTTGCCTAAGCACCACTTTCTTTCTCTGTGCACATTATCATTAAAGCTTAAAATGTTACAATATGCTAACCACAAAGTGTGAATTTAAACAGACACCACAGTTGGTACTTTCTTGTTTTCATTTAATGTTAAGCCCAATTTTGAAGTGGCCCACCAGGAGCCCTCTTGGATCTGATTATACCTACTCAGCTTTTTACTCATTGCTAACTTTTGGTTTTTGAATAACGGTCATGGTAATGAGAACAGAGAGTCTCACTGTGGTGGGATATTGTGCATCTCCAAAATTACCCTTGGTTGAATTGTATTAGTTCTTTTTAAATAAGTACATAAGAAATGGGCACCAAAAACAGCTTTTTTTCCCTTTCTTTTTTTTTTTAAGTAGGCAAAATGTCTATTGTGGAGGAGTACTGGCTGTCCTTCTGCTTTTTAAGTAGTTTATTTGAATGCATGGATCAGTTGGAGTTTTTTTTATTTTTATTTTTTTTAATTGTCCTTTAAAGGGTCCTGCAAAACATGTTTGGGACATCAAGTGGATCAATATGAGATGGTGGTGAGTTCGTGTTTGGCCATGAACTATCGAATATACAAAGACTGCAAAAGCAGATTGAATCCGACAGTGCAGATACTAGTGTTAAGAATAAGTAATGGAAGTGAATAATGTTGTCATGTGGTCCGACTGCCTACAGAGATCCATTGGCCAGTGTGTGAGAGTTGTATTATTGTAACATTAATGGTGTGGTTCCAGCAATGTGTGAGAGTTAAAAAAACAAAAAAAAAACAAGATATTCATCAAGCCTGACAGTCAGAGCCGCAATTAAACTTTGTTACCATGCTGCTGATCTAACAGGCCTGCTGGCTTGTAATTATTTTTGAAGGGAAACGAGAACAAATGGCATGCGTGCCTGTTAGTAAAAATCTTTTCCTTTGTTAACAATACATTTTGTGCCGAAATGTACCTACCGACAACAATTTACTTAATCGCGATTAATCACCGCTGAGCTCATTAAACTTGTGTAATTTGCATGTTGCCTGGCCTACTCTGTCTTTTTCTTCCCTTTAGCCTTTTGGATTAAAAAAAATAAAAAATAAATACAGAGCAGGGAAATTGTACCTATGATGAGTATGAGGTTTCCATCCTTATAGAATTACATTTCTGTGTCAGCTCTTTCTTACCTTGTCAGCTCTTTCACTTGACTGGAGGTATGGCTGAGGAGATGAGGCGAGAAATTCTTTAGGCCTATTTCAGCCTTATAATGGGCTGCCAATTTCCCCGCAGCCACGGAGGAGGAGCTGTGCAGACGCGTGCTATTTGCAGACCGCAGCTGTTTGTTAAAGATATGATTCTTTGGAATGACACAGATACATTAGAGATTGTAATCTCAACTTTCTCAGCTTGACAACCGAAAGGACAGTTCAGTTTGATCTGTTGTGGATCCCACAAAAAAACAAACAAAAAAACCCAGATATTGCGGTGGAAGGAAGAGGGAAGAAGTTCGATGAAGCAAAAACGATTATCAAAGCTTGCTTTCCAAGGAGAGGATAAAGCAATTCTGGGCAAGCATTGTCTTTGTGGAGACACTTTCAAAGTGTCACAGTCTTCTCGCATTGTCACAAAGGGGATGAATTTTAAAATGAGCGGGGTCATATAATTCAGCAGCGATGCGTGTCAGACAAATGTGGAAATTCTCTAAATCTACAGTTTCATGCAGCTCCTCGCCGCCTCTGATTTCTGCCACTTGGTTCGCGAGATAAGATCCTGAACTTCAAACATGCAGTCACTGTTCATCCTGTTAAAGTCGAGATGGATAGACAATGAATCTCTCAGTTGAAATGTTTCTTTGTGGATGTGTGAGACTATTGCAGAAAAACAAATGATGGTGGAGCCAACATAAACTGACATAGATTGTATGTGCATTAAGTTTACACCACCATGAGAAATAACACACGCTGAACACATCAGATTCATTACAGATACACACATAAGCATGTGCAGCATTTATCTAATCAGCCCTGAAGCAGCAATTGTGTGTCAGACAAACATCCACAGAAAGAGGTTACACTTTCATCCAGACTGTTTCTTATTCCCCTTAAAAAATAAAAAATATAAGTGTTTCATAATGAACATCCCAAGCGTGTCTTTCTGGAAAGATGGTAATTGAATATTTATAGAATATTTCTGGGAATACTTGTATAAAACTCTGATTGTAACAAGCGTCTCTTTTCTAGTGGGGCACAATCCCTCTATTCCTGTGTTGCGTCTCTTCTTTTTTTTTGTCTTTCTGCTTTTTTCATATCCCACTTTCTCTGTCTTTTGTCTTTGAGTCTCATTGCATATACAGTATTTTCCTATGTGCCCCCTGCCTTTGCTTCTGTCTGGTTTCCTGCAACCTCAGAATGGGAGTTCAGCCAGATCTTCAATCTGAACCTCATATGTAATGCATTACCATAGCAGCCAACATATAAGAGCAATTCTTCAGAAATCATCTGTCCTGCAGGCAATTTTTTTTCTTCGATCATTGTAGTAGCAAGGAGCTATGAAGGATATGCTCACTCTTCTTGAAATCTGTCTTTAACAACTGCACCTCATATCAGCCTGTGTGCCTTCTGACAGCTCGAAACATCTCCCAAATACTTCCTCTCAGCAGCTGAACCTCCAGCCTTGTTAGCAGCACATGTTAAACAGAGAATCAGAATGAAAATTCATGCATTTTTATTAAGCCAGCAAATTAAAGTTTAATGTTCACGGTGCTTTGCATAGTTCCAGCCGCGCGCTGCATGCTGCTCCAACACAACACGGACAAAACTTGAGCTTGTTTCTCATGTGCGCTTGTAATCTGCAACTCCAGCCTGACATTTTTAAAATGGCGGTTCAGCGTGTGTTTGATGTAAACATGTCCCAGAGCGCCTCACTGCTAAATGTCGCAAGATGTTTTTAGATAAGCACTAAACGCTTGCATGACTTAATATCCTCTCTGCAGGAGAAGGAGTTATGGGCTGAAAGACCCACGTAGAGTGTGTGTGTGTGTGTGTGTGTGTGTGTGTGTGTGTGTGTGTGTGTGTGTGTGTGTGTGTGTGTGTGTGTGTGTGTGTGTGTGTGTTACAAATATATTCAGACACTGAATTTAGCTCTTTCTGCAAATGATGTTCCAAACAGTTCTGCTCTAAACACGTAATACATTCCTTTGTGTATCAAGCCTATCACACATTTTATTTCAGCGCTGACATGCACAACAATTTGATTTCAGTTGAGCCAGTCCAGTAAAACGAAATCATGAAAATACAAGTACAAATCCCCCCTGCTCCAGAATTTCTCTTCAGGCTAAAGTGGAAGAAGCCTACTGCCTCTTAGGATGCAGGATTTATTTTGCATGTTTTAACAATTTCATCCTCATTCAACACGGAATACTGTAAATATTGTGATTATTACAGCTACTACATGTATTATCCCCCATCTGGCTCTACTGTACTTCCATGTGTATATACTGTACACATATATTTATCTAATTATCTACATATCTGCAGTCTATTCTAGTCTATTCTCTCGTGTGCTACAATCCTAACTATCTTTAACTAATTGTGCAATGTGGAGCTGCTGTGATGACTGAATTTCCCAGTATGGGAACAATAAAGTCTGATCTAATCTACTCTAATCTCAGTGATGCTTTGTTGCTAAAACCATTTCACCAGCGTTAATGTAGCATTGAGTCACTGATGTCTTGAGTTATGACCTTTGTTTCCATCTGCTGTTCAGTTTATGATCTTAGTGTTGCTTATGTCCTACACTCATACTAAAATAGTGCCGTGCTCGGTCAACACGTCAGGAACACTATATATTGGTAAAATCTAAAACAATCAAGTTCTTTGAATTTAATCTAATTCATTAACTTTTGTTCAAAGAATATGATTCATTCAGATGTTACCATTTGAAATAATTCAATTAAGTTAGTCCAACCATTTCCAACTATTTTCTTTATTGAGTGTTTTCAGATTTTTTTCACCTTATTGAAAAATTACAGGTTAATCAGTAATACTTTGCAAGGTCAGTTAGCAGGAACCTGAAAAATCTGTATAAAACAAAAAAAAAGATATCATTATAATGGTGGCTTGCCCCCTCCAGGTCGGTGGAGTGCCCTTGTCCCAAGTGGAGGAGTTTAAGTATCTTGGGGTCTTGTTCACGAGTGGGGGAAAGATGGAGCGTGAGATCGACAGGCGGATCGGTGCAGCGTCTGCAGTTATGCGGACGTTGTATCGGTCCGTCGTGGTGAAGAAGGAGCTGAGCCAAAAAGCGAAGCTCTCGATTTACCGGTCAATCTTCGTTCCTACCCTCACCTATGGTCATGAACTATGGGTCATGACCGAAAGAACGAGATCCCGGATACAAGCGGCTGAAATGAGCTTCCGCCGTAGGGTGGCTGGGCGCACCCTTAGAGATAGGGTGAGGAGCTCAGTCACCAGGGAGGAGCTCGGAGTAGAGCCGCTGCTCCTCCACATCGAGAGGAGCCAGCTGAGGTGGCTCGGGCATCTATTTCGGATGCCCCCCGGACGCCTTCCCAGGGAGGTGTTCCGGGCATGTCCCTCCGGTAGGAGGCCTCGGGGCAGACCCAGGACACGCTGGAGGGACTATGTCTCGCGGCTGGCCTGGGAACGCCTTGGGGTGCCACCGGAGGAGCTGGAGGAAGTGTCTGGGGCGAGGGAAGTCTGGGCAACTCTGCTCAGACTGCTGCCTCCGCGACCCGGCCCCGGATAAAGCGGTAGCCAATGGATCGATGGATGGATAAAGTCATGCTTTAACTACAAATGATGAACGCTTAGTTATACAAGAGCAGCAGTTCCTCCTACTATGCACAATTAGATTAAAAATAAAAAAAAATAAAAAAATAAAAAAGTCATTATGGACACATTAAAATAAATACAAATGTTTTTGGAGTCATGACCAAGTTTTGATGTTTGACAGCCAAACAGCACCCCCCCCAACCCAACCCCCCTCCAAAATTAATAAATACATTTATAGATCTTGAATATCAAGATTCTGAAAATGATGCCAAAAAGGTTGAGAAAGCATAATTGAACACCTAGGCAACTCAAAATTGGGAAGAACTACATAAAAACTAGATATGATAGGTAAATCGTAAATGTAACTGATTTGCATCAAGAATAAAGTAACAACAAAGCGTACAAGTAAACAAAAGAAAGGCTGGGGGATGCTGCAAAGTGAAGAGCTTTCAAAGCTTAAACCAAACTCCTCATATCATTTGGTTGAATGCAGGACTAACTATTGTTTTTGACACCATGAGGTGTCATTGTTAATAGGTGTTGCGATCCAAAGCCGACAGAAAGGAGAACAATTCTCCTGCATATTGGCCACCTATGTTTGGACATTCTGCTCTTTTTTAAAACCATGAATTCTTCTCACGCTGAGAAACGGCAACTTTCTTAAGCCAGACTTTTTCCAGCCCTAAAGCTCTCTGCTGCCCCCTGAGGGGAGGCCCGTTCTTCTCTTTGAGAGCCTCGTGCACACACCTTCAGTCAGAAACAATCAATAAGTTAGTGAGAGTGCAATAACAAAATCAACTGAACAACCCCTCGGCCTCTACGTTGATATAAGGGCATGAAAAGGAGGAGGACAATGTAACATAGAGGATGGTGTTCCTGTATTATTTTGGAATATCTAAATCACTATTGTGCTCAAAAGCACAGAAACATATGAAGTGATGCTCAAACCTGTACTGTGTGTGTCTGTGAAAAGAGGGGATTGGGAGCCTGAAAGTCAAAGAGCTGTTCTTTTCAGTTTACCTAACTTTCATTGTGAAAGAGACAAAAGATGACTTGGCCTTGTACGCCACCAATGGGCTCAATAGTTATTAACTTTCAAAAAAGATTGGATGAGAGGTGGGAGGGTGAAAGAAAGAAACGTCGACTTTGGAGAAGAGCGTTGCCGTGACAGCGCAGAGGGAGAAAGAGAAGGAGGGTGAGATTCAAGTATCGAGAAAAAGAGGAGAGGACAAGAAAAGAGAGTTGTCCTGGAGGCAGTGCTAGTAAATGACTCATCGGAGTGGATCTGCTATCAGGTCTATTCTAACAGTGCTGCAAGTGAATGGATGCCTTAAAGGTTAGGCATGAAATGATTTCTCATTTTGCTGCGATTTCCCCCCAGGTAGACATTAATGCTTTAGTTATGGACTCAACTGTAAAAGCTCCCGGGGTAACGTGCTGCTCCTCCTCCATAAATATTGCTGGCTCCGGATATGTATATTGTGATTCCAATGAGGCTGCTTTTACTGAGAGCGAGTGTATTTTTGTGCAAATAGTAAAAGCTGATGTGATGCTGTTTGTCATCGCTCCAGCCAGGTAGTCACCGAGCCTCCAGAGTCAAATCCCCCCCCCCCAAACTGTGGATCACAGCTGAGACTCTTTTCAGCTCTGATCATCCAGACTCAATTTAAATCACACACATACCCCCGTTGAACGTGCGCAAACAAAGTCCTGCATTCATACAAAGTAAAAGCAGTCGCACATAAAACTCTTGCATGTGTGCCAGGCTTCATTTCCGCTCTGTTGGATCTGCTCGTGTCATAGCTTTGCAGATGTTTCAGCCATGGGGACATGAGCACTAAATTTACACAATTTCGCTCCCCAGTCATTTGGTTGGAACGGCGGGTTTTTGAAATGATAATGAGTCTGTGGGCCAGGATCTCCCACATGGCATCATGTCTAGTGTGGAAACAGAAGAAATAGAATAAGACAGGCCTGGAAAGCCAGCAGCACAAGTTTTTTAGGTTGTTTTTTTTTTTTTTCTCTCTCTTCCCTGTCAAATGTTAAAGTCAACTTTTAGCTGAACTCGAGAGATAAAGAAGTCTGTGTTTCCAAGAAGAGTTGAAATGTTGAATCTCCGGTTAATGTTACAACTGCCTGGAACATCGTTCCATGGAGCTAATTTAAGGTTCAGAGTTGTGCTGGGCTGTAAATCAATATTTGGAATGATGCAGCAATAACTGTGAGGATGAAAACAACTTGACATGATGACTGAGAAATGACTCACACTGACAAATGCAACAGATAAGATGTGTTTTCACACTCCGACCCACGTGATTTTTATGTGTTGATTACGGGTGTAATAAACAAATGCACTGCCTTTACACACACACACACACACACACACACACACACACACACACACACACACACACACACACACACACACACACACACACACACACACACACACACACACACACACACACACACACACACACACACACACACACACACCCATTACCTCAGATTGGGCGACATATAGAACATCCCTATCATGTTCAAAGACAGGGAGGGAAAGGCGGCACACAGGTCAGATTCCACAGCAATATAACTTCCCAGCAGGAGACGCTGACCATCCAAACTCAGTTTAAACACTACAGCAAACAGCGAGTGGCACATAGGAGAAGATGATGCCAGACAGTGTGTTGCTACAGCCTCTGGACACTTTGGCTGTCCCGGAGCCAGATCTAATGTGCATCTTTGGCACCGGGGATTTGGGCCGCTCTCTGGGCCTGCGTCTGCTGCAGTCCGGGTACAGAGTGGTGTACGGCAGCCGCAGACCGCACAGCTGTGGCCCCCTGCCTTCTGGCGCTCAGGTACAGGAACACACGAGCACAACATGGGACTTCAAACTCGCCCGGAAAAGATGTGAGCGTGACTCCGATGTGCTGCTGAGACTGTGTGTCCTCCATGTGTTCTTGCTGCAGGTGATGACCCACGCAGCAGCTGCCCGGTCCGCCAGTCTGATCTTTATTTGTGTTCATAGAGAGCACTACGAATTCCTGGAGACTCTGCAAAGTAAACTTGAAGGAAAGGTAAATTCAAAACACATCATTTTATTTCTTTTCACCATTTATACCATTTATAACCACCTTTATTTTGTGACTAGTAGATTCAAAGACAAAGTGAAATCAGTAAAAGATATGTATTATTCTTTCAAACTCAATAAAAAGTAATCTGACTTCTTAAAGCCCTAGCACATGTTTTTAAAAATTTTGGAATTTTAGTCAATCAGTGACTTTATCTGTTTCAGTATCATTTAAAAAAAAAAAACATGTGCATAATATTTTAAATCAAGAGTGTGGTATATGCTAGCTACTGGAATACCAACTCAACTCCAAGCCAAACTTTATCAGACACTATTAGTATATAGATATTATAGATATATTCATGCAGGTTGGTAAAATTTAAATAGCTTCGCTATTTGATTGGCTCAGTGATAACTACATAAAACAAAGCAAGAAAAGGTAAAACAGATGGAGATAAATTGGGAGAAAAGCCATTTAAAAGGCAAGTGGTTGTTTATAATGAGAAGAAAGAAGTGGATTAAACAAAATACCTCTTAGAAGACAACTATTAAAAAAAAGATTAAATGTCAAGATGATAAAAACCAGATAAAACTGATGATGGAAAAAGGAAAAATACGAACATAATAAGACGAGATATTCAGGCACAAATATAAAACAAAATATACAAATCAAAGCTGTTAGAAGGAAAATGACATGTTACAAAACACACATGAGATTAAAAAAATTCAAAAGCTCCAACTATGATTGATCAATTAAAAAAAAAAGAAAAAAAAATTTCACTACTGGAAGACATTATAGTACAGTCAGATCCTCATATCAACTCATCTTCATCCTCTAATGATCTTCCGAGCTCAGGAGTTCATTTTGTAACTTCTGAAACACAACATTCACTTAGCAGAGCCCCAGATGAAATACTTTACTTCTGGGTCACAGTTATTTATCCTTCACATTTTCATCATGACTACTATACAAAAAGTCTTTTAGTGTCTCAGGTCCATTACTGATAACAAGTCATGAATTAAACATCGTTTACTTTAGATTGACGCTGCTTTTGTTGGACATGTTGAATTACTGCTGTGCAACTTATTGTATCCTCAGTATGATTGATGTGAGGATTAAAAGATTAAAGACAAATAGTGTAATATGATTTATAATGATATTCAAATGAGGCTCTGCACTATATTTCTTGATGGGCCAAGTTTCTGTAATGAGAAATAACATGACTGAAACAAAACAAAAGACAAAGTCAGCAAATTCAGAAAAGAATTGCAAGAATAGTATTGAAATCAGATACATTAAACGGAGTAAATAAAATTGTCAAAGTAATTTAATAATCTTTTTCCATTATCTATCTCAACGATTGCCAAATCATAATCTGTGTTATCTCAGCACAGGTGAGTAATATTAAACCCAGAGAGTTTCAAATCATTTAGTTCAAATAAACATTCAATAAAGTTGCAATAAACTCAACTACATGGAATACTTGCAGCCTTAAAATCTTCCAGTGTTATCAGCAGAATGCTCTCAGATAATAAAAAAAAAAGGTTTGATATCCCTTGTGTTTGGTATTTTATTGAGGAGCACTTTACAGAACAGTACTGCTGCCGTGTTACAGGGGTGGATGAGGTCAAATGAGTTTATTTCAATGGTAAAAGAAAATTACAGCCTCTGCCATATTGTCTTTTGTTTTAATACAACCATTATTTATGAAGTGAATCTAACTAAGAGACAAATTGTAATTTTCTTATAGAGATCTGTTAATCTTCTGTTCTGTTCTCAATAATCGCATGGCGTGGATCAATCTGACGACTGATTCACTCATTAAGTTCGGTTCTACTCACTTCAGTTGCTGGGACGTCAAATAGAAGTGCAAACGTGCATTCGCCTGTTTCATCTGCATTTGCTCCTGCAAGGGGTTACATTTTTCAGCAATCACGCAGAACTCTGCATAACACCGGCTCGTGAAAGAATAAGTCGCAGCAATGAATACAGCTGAGATAAACTACAAACATGTCGAGCAACAGAACAGCTCTTATTAAGAGGCTGCAAACTGTGGATGTAAGGTAACATTGGCTGATGTTAAAGGTAACAGCTGCAGGACAGAGAGAGAGAGCAGGTATGCATTTGTATTTATATATAGTGAAAGTATCAAATAACGCACTCATACAAACTTCAGTATCTGCATTATTAAATTCAGATCAGCAATGAGTTACTACCACAGTTTTGCAAAAAGTAAATTTATAAAAGCAAGGAACGTTTAGTTGCATAGCCCATTTCAGCACAAATGCTGTTCATTTTCAAACATGTACAGCTGGCAGGAGCAAAAGCAATCAGAAAAGCGGATAAAAACAAGGAAAGCTAAAAAGATTAAGGCAATAAAAAAATGTGTATAATAAAACAGATGCTAGCTGTAAAAATGGGATCCGAAAACACTTAATTGTAGATAAAGTATAACATAAAATAACAGACTTTAGTGAAAGGCAGGAGCAGCAGCAAACAGAAAGGTTTCAGTTTTGTTTCAAAATAAGTTTTTTAGAGTTTGTTCCAAACATTTGGTGCATAAAAAGTAAAATCAGTTTTGAAAGACGTAGATAGATAGAAGATACTTTTGGCAAATCCAAGGTTGAGCTGTTCAACACATTCACCCAGTGCTTACAGGAGATCATTGTCTCCTGATAGAAGACTCATGTAACAGTGTGTATCATCGACATAGTTATGATGGCACAGTTTGCTAATAATCTAAAGTTTGAGCTTGTGCCAGAGCCTTGAGTAACTAGATATTACAGGTAGACACAAATAAGTCCCTTTCCTACCCATCACATTTAATTTTGTGCCTTTTGTGTGAATATCAGATATTTTACATGTGATTCTGCTTTTTCTGTGTTTTTTTTTTTTTTTTGCGTCTTCACTTTAAGGTGATATTTAGTATAAATTGTAAAATTGTAGTTGGCAGTAGACAGACAGTAGAGAATACCAACATTTGTGCTGAGTTGGTTTATATTTTTCAATTAATTTTCCATGTCAGGAACTTACAATATTGCAGACAAAAAAAAACAACCAAGCAGACAATTCCCCTTTTGAGACTGAAACAAATAGTGAAATTAAACCAGACTCACAGTTGCACATTGGTCTCAACCATTTGAGATAAGCTGAGAGGAGAGAGCAAAGTCAAACGAGCATTTAACAATGAAGAGCATGCAACATGTAGCTCTGCGATCAAAACAAAAGAGAAACTTAAAAAGATGCAGGACACAGAGCACAAGGAAAATCCAAAAACTACAGGAGAGAGTTGGTAAAGATTTGATGATTGTGATTGCCATCTGGCCTGTGACAGTGATCACTGATCATCTTAATTTAGTCTTTGCAGTTTGAATTATTGATAGGGTGACTGATGGACAAGAATGAATTGATTGAATTCAATTATTTGCTCAAGGTGTTGGTGGACCTCAGCAACAACCTGAAGAAAGGCATGTATCCTGAAGCCAATGCCGTCTACTTACAAAGGTAACAATCCTGTAACAATAAGGAAAAAAATGTTTTATTCATGAATATTTTGCACATGTAAATATTAGGTGTCAGACTCATTTTACTTAGGTGCTGTGAGAAAGCCTCCGAGCTTCAGTACAGAAATATGCGAGTACATCCTGAAAATGTTCATATTAAATTCTGTTCTTTCCAAATGTGTTGTGAAAATCTGAAATATTCTTAAGAAAGAAAAAAAAAAAGTGCTGTCCCAATTCGTGCATGTCACACAATTCTTTCTTCCTGCCAGCCGAGGTTAGTAAAATGAACTTGTAACCACAAGGTCACTGATTTGAATTCCTGGACAAGCACAAGTATAGTCAATGATTTTCCATCGTAATTGTCACCATTGTGGCCTTTAAAAAAAGCCTCTGAACAAAACCATCCAACCAATCAGAAATAACAGTTAGTTTTATTAAAAAATGGCACATAATATCTGTATTGAAGTCATCCTGCAAGCTGGATTTAACTCTGGATTGGGTCGTTTTTTTTAGACCACATGTTTGACACTACGGATGTAAATTATTCACTTAAGTGAGGTTTTATGTCTGTGTGGAGAAAAAAAACAACAACATTATTCTATCAGCCGTCACCAAATAACACTGGTTGTCTTGGATGTGAAAGAATCATTGTCTTGGAAAAGTGCTTCTAAACGCCACTTCGAGAATCAGACATCAAAACTCCGCACTGGAGCAAAAGTAAATGAAAAAAATATGAAGGGTTGTGGCTACCATGGTTGGTCGGCCTGCTGTGTGTCTGTTCTGCAGAAGTGGAAACGTTGTTTCCCTACATTTCAGAACCCTTCCTTCCCTATCACTGTTTGTAAACAGAAACAATAACAGGTAAACTCCTCGCTGTGTGTTCTGCAGGCTGGTCCCCCAAGCTGCTGTGGTGAAAGGCCTCAACACACTGTCTGCCTGGGCCCTGCAAAATGGACTTCTGGCCGGGAAGCAGGTGAGAGAAGAGTAGGAGTAAAGAATCTGCTAAAAGAAGTCAGCAGGATCAAGACAGAGCAGAACCAAGGAAGCGTTTGAGCCTTAAGGAAGACTTTAGATGATTCGAGGAGAGATATAAAGACAGGGGAGCAGCAGGAGTGGAGATTACCAATTAAATGATGAGGTGTGTTTTACTTTAAACCAGATATCAGTAACCACAGTCTTTATTTCTTGTAATACAATTAAAAAAAAGGGGCTTTAAAAAAAGAATATTATACTTCCCCATACAGCAAGAAAAAAATTAGGGGAAATAATTGATGTCATTTGTGTCGCTGCTGATTATTGATTCTGCTGTCTTTCTATTACAATGCGAGAGAAAATGAGGACAGTGCTTGTACAAATACACAAACAAACACACTTCGTGATGTTATGCAGTGTAAAGAGCCATGTTTATTGCAGCTTCAGTTTCACAGCTACAAAGAGAAACACAAACATGCTGGAACCTCTGGAGACCAAACCTGAATCTGCCTCAAATCCTCTTCAGCACAAGCAAGCCCCCCATACATGAACACACAGACCCAAACCCCCCCCCCCTCTCTCTCTCTCACACACACACACACACACACACACACACACACACACACACACACACACACACACACACACACACACACACACACACACACACACACACACACACACACACACACACACACACACACACACACACACACACCACTGCAGTGCTCTATTTCTTTGATAACAGGTAGCTACGAGTGTAGTGTGTCTGAATGTGTGCATCTTTATCGGTGCACGTGTAGTTACATCACAGTATATGCACGCGCACATGCTTGTAAGCGTGCACTATTCCCTGGCCAGCAATTTGATTAGATCCACAGCGGGGCAGTGGCTCTGTCACATTTACATTCAGATGGAGATTTAGTCTGTCGGCCGTCCCCTGCTGTTACTGGTGCAGTAATGTAGGGAGACATGGCTGGCTGCCCGGTCCACTTATACACACACCTGGGGAAAACTACTCCATCCTAGTGACTCCACTATATGCCTGTCAAATTTCTCTGTCTCTCGCTCTCTCTCTCTCTCTCTCTCTCTCTCTCTCTCTCTCTCTCTCCATCTCTCACACACACTCCTTGCTACTCTGTTGGTTTGACTCAATTTTTCACAAACAATTTAATCATCTTACCTCTCACCAGAAACACTGTTGAGTGTGATAATAAGCCTCAGAGCTGTGAGATGTTGAGGTGGGATTACACACTGAGTGTATGTATATAAAGTAGGTGCGTCTCTTCACAGAGCAACGTGCTTTCCCGGGGTTTGGGGCTCAAAATCATTGAGAAAAAAAAAATATGTGTACACACAGTACTATCTTGTACTAGATATTTCAACAGGATGGTAAATAATTGGATTAATTCCTAGTTGATAGCAACTGAATGCTAAAATGAATATGGCAAGAGAAAAACTGGAGATATCTTTCTATATTTACATATGATTGAAATTATACTGGGAAGCTCTAAAGGGTTAATGTAAATTGATCGACAATGATATGGCAAAAGCACAACAATGTTTCTGTGACCATTCTCACTGAGATTGAAAAAAATGGACTTGCTGCAGAGTGGCACAGAAATTGGATGGATATTAAAATGTTATGAGCCACTTTTGCTTCTAGTTGTTATCCATAAAAAAAAGGGGAAAAAAAGAAAAGAAAATCAAAAACACGTATAGATCTCTTCTGCTGCAGCTTGTTGTAGAAATAACCTGCACCACCCTGCTGCAGGTGTACCTGTGTGGGGACGACGCCCGGGCAAAGCGTGTAGTGGCAGAGATGGCCACCAAACTGGGCCTCACTGTTCTGGACAAAGGGTCGTTGTCAGCCGCCAGAGAGCTGGAGGACTTCCCACTGCGGCTGTTCCCAGAGTGGAGGTTGCCTCTATGTGTGGCTGTGGGCCTCACCGCCTTCTTCTTCTTCTATCTGCTCATTAGAGATGTCATCTATGCGTATGTTGAGAATGGCAATGAGACCTCCTACCGGATCATGATGGCCCTGGCCAACAAGGTAAAGATTCAGTTTACTGTGTAGTCTGTCACATATTTTCTATATTCTTATGCCTTCTTTGTTTTTCTGTGGTCACTTTCCATATTTAAGGTGTTTCCAATTGTGTCACTCGTCATGCTTTCTCTCTGTTACCTGCCCGGTGCCATAGCCGGTTTCCTTCAGCTTTACCGAGGGACCAAATACAGGTCAGACATCAAAACCAGAGCAAAAAACTTTTTGCTGTCAGTACACTTCTCTTCGAAAATTGCATACTTTTTTTTATAGGAGGGGAAGTTTCTAATTCATTTATGCATGTTGCAGTCGTTTCCCTAACTGGCTGGACCGCTGGATGCTGTGCAGGAAGCAGATGGGTCTGGTTGCGCTCGGCTTTGCATTCCTTCATGCCATCTACACACTTGTCATTCCCATTCGCTATACCTTCAGACGAGACCAAATGTCGACGGTGGTGGATGAGGTAAAGCGAGTTGGTCCGAACCAATTTCAGTGTGTGTGCGATAAGACACATGATACGTAGATGACTTTTTCATGTAGGGTGCTCGCCAAAATGACTGTGTAACCCCCCCCCCCCCCGTCTCTCGCTTTTCTTATTTTAGATGAAGAGAAATACATCCACCCCGTTTGACAACACTGAAGCATGGGGCACAGACTCATTTATTGCGCTGGGAATCCTGGGCTTCTTTCTCTACGTCCTGCTTGCACTAACATCATTGCCCTCAGTGGGAGGCTCTCTCAGCTGGAGAGAGTTCAGCTTCATTCAGGTCAGAGCACAGCAGGAAATACAGTCCTTTATGCCCCATGTGTGTAACCATGTCTGTTTGTTTGCCTTCACCTTTAAGCTGGAATACGTTATCAGTCATGTGCCCGGTGCTGGTAAAAATATCTTTTAGACCTTTTGTGACAATCTATATTAAGAGTTTACAAGTTTTCATAAGAGTTATTAAAGTGCAGAGGAAATCTGTCCGGGCACTCGTCTCCCCGGAGCCTAGTTAACTAACTGGCCAACACAAGCGCACGGAGTGAAACCCTGGCGGACTTTAGCCCAGGATTTTAAATGTTAAGTTATTCATTAAATAGAATTATGATACCTGGTATTGTCCCCGGTGGTGAGATTGTTAATACAGGTCACAATCCCATTTGTGTAAAGGTCAGGTCCATAGGTAGACCTCGGAGGGGGAATGAGATCGAGGTCCAGGTCAAGTTGACGCTTATGATCTGGTGGAAGGAGTTGTAAAAGATATAAAATAACAGGTATTATTTTACATGAACTCACATTCTGGTGGTAGCTGTGATCAGTGTGGACTGTAAAGCAGTGACTATGCAGGATTTGCTCTTGTAAACCAGATAAACAAGGGTCATGTTTGTTATTTTGGGTTCAAATCGACTGTTGAACTGCATTATTGTATGCATGTTGTTTATTGTGCTGTCTGCACTGTTGCTGTAAAGTCATTGCAGATGAGAACATCAGCAGCCAGTTGCTAAAAATGTAAATGAAAGCACATTATCCAAGTAATTAACAATAACCGAGCCTCAAAGGCCACTGGTGCTACAAAACCAATTATTCTGAAATGGCTGTAAAACAGTTTGTATTTTGAGATTTTCTCTTTAACACTTGAGGATTCTGCAAGCACAGAAAGCAGCGGCACATCTTTTAATTCAGCTCTATAAGAAAATTACCACAGAAAGTAAGCTCCCATTTGTGAGGGGTGTTTTGAATAGTACAGCCGACGGAACTAAAACAGCTTGTATTTACTTCAAATAATCCAGAAATTTGCAGAAAATGAGTTTGTACAGCAGGAGGTCGAACACTTTCTTTCCATTAAGAAAAGCAGAGTTTTGATAATGCATTTTTCTTTACAATTAGGTTTGCGCAAATGAATATTTCATTCTTCAGAAAACACTCAGTGAAAAGGTTTGGCATTTTGGAAAATTGCCTTGTTTGCATGTATTGATGAGAGGCATCGTGGTGGAATATTGTTTTTAACACTCAGTCGGTGTGGTTTGAATCCAGGCTGGTGTGTTTCTATGTACAGTTACGAGCATATAATTTGTGTGGCCTGTGTGTTTTTTTTTTCTCTGGATGTCCAAACCTCCTCCCTCGATAAGTTAGGTTATTTGCCTGTTTGTAAAAATATGTTAGTGAATGATGTCTGTCTGGATTTGCTGGACTGGTGACCTTTTTTTCAATGGCTGACCATGACTTTTATACGACCACTCATATATAGATAGAGGATGATATTCTGTTTCTGTAATCTGGTACCTTTGATAACCCTGAAGCATTTCCTTCATCTGCACATGACAAACTGAATCATGCAGATGAGTTAATGCTTAGCTACATGTACGTTGAGATAATTTTGGCATTCATTACAGTTCAATTTTAGTTTTAGTGATTCTCAAATACACTTACTAACTTTAACGTAATCGACATTATCCTGTTAATCTGTTGAATTTATTGCCTAGAAAATAGCAAATTACAAATTCAAATTGTGGGTGTTTAGTAGCAACCTAACACTTTAAAAGTAGTAAATAGATTACACGTTGTGAACTGTACAGAAAGAAATTATTGACATTGATTGTTTTAAAACATATCTAAAAATAATTAGAAAACTTCACTACTTGGAAATAGTTTCCAAGTGCTGTAGTGTGGCTATTTGTATTTTTTTGTTTCCATTCTTGCTTAGACTCTATTTCTGGTTTAAAAAGTCTGGCCTTGTCATATGAATGAGGTCCTCAAAATAGTACAACCACCTTTTCATTCAAAACACTGCAACGTGACCAATCACAAGCGTCTCAATAGCAGCAAAAAGTGAATATTTCCCAGGTGTGTAGAAGTAAGATTTATGGTAGAGTGAACTGTGGTCACAATCAGGAGTGGGAATACTTAAGTAACCAGTGGGTGTATTAGTGGATATGTCTTAAAAACAGAGTGGTCAGTACAAGCGAATAGGATTTTAGAATGTAAGAGGCACCAAAGTGATAATATGAAGAAAAAATATGTAACCCATATTTTAAATGTAAAGCTATTAAGAAAAATACTACAAAATACTCAACTATCCAATCATCTATATGAGCGGAGACCGGTGTGGTGCTGGAGCCAATCCCAGTTCACTGTGGGTGAAGGCAGGAGACACGCTGGACGGGCCTGCAGTCCATCATAGGGCAAATATAAAGAGGCAGATAACCAAATACGTGCAATAACACCGACAGGCTACACTGAACCAGTAAGTAGAATAGATGATCAATGTCAAGTTTTTTTTTTCCCTTGTCTTCTTCCTACTTAAGACTCTAAATAAGCAATTTTCAGCCTTTTTCATTAAAGATTAGATTTTTTACATATATTTTCACCTTTGTGTTTTGCAGTCTAAGTTGGGGCACCTGACACTCTTCATATGCACGGCGCACGGCTACATCTATGGCTGGAACAAATTCCTCAGCATTTCCACCTACAAGTGGTACACTCCTCCCGCCTTCATGCTGTGTCTCATCGTGCCGTCCGTGGCGCTGGTGCTCAAGCTGCTGCTGCTCCTCCCCTGTGTGGACCGCACCCTCACCCGGATCCGGCAGGGCTGGGAGAGGAGCAAGCCCAAGGATGCTGTCGGTGTCACCAACCTGTGAACTTAAAACTGCAGACGTCTGTGTTCAAAAGAAATGAATTGATGATGCTGAAAATCGTCTCGTGAATGTAAATTGTAAATAGCATTAAAAAGGGAAAAAAATGACATAGCCATAACATGCCTGTTTGACATTTTCTGAAAATAATAGTAAGAATTTCAAAACAAAGAAAGAAAAATGCGCCAAACGTTTCCTCTGCTGGTGTTTGATTATGTCTCGTGATCCCTTCTCTGTTGTGCCTGTTCTCAACTGAATTGTGCATTATCGGGAAAAAAAAAAAAAAAGATAATCCAGCCAAATGGACAGGTCTCTGTGGATATAAAAATTTTTAATGTTTATTTTCTGTGAGCTCTGTTAAAAGAAAAGCCCAGTTTTCATGTTTTTGTTGTATCTCTTTCACAGAGCGTGGTGATTGATATCCCCTGCTGAAGCCCATTGTTTTGATAAACATAGGCAATAGTTTCTGTTTTCCACTCTCTCGTCTCTTCACGTGGTGCGAGCGTGTCCCGGAGGTTGCTCTCTTTTTCAGGATGCTATTGATCTCCCTGCTTTCTGACACAAATACCTCTCCGCCCAGAACTGCCTCCCTCTGAAGGGCATGCAAATGCGTGCTGGAGGACACGCATGCTCACATATGCACATACACAATATAAAGGACGGCGAGGTTAAGCCAATTATGTTTCCACATGCAGAGTCAGATTTGGGGAAGTTAGTAGCTGCAGCAGGTGAACATGTGCAGGATGGCTCAGAGGTGAGCATGTGCCACACGAACAGTCTGGAGAGCGACGAGGATGGGGAGGAAGACAGAGGAGCTGTCGCTATGAGAGGCTGCTGCTGCTATATTAAAAATATGCGATGCCTGTTTTGCCCTTAGCAGAGCGTTTATTCAGAGACATCCTGTTATCTAGGATCTAACAGCATTATCTGCAAACACAATCTGTAATCTCTTACACCCTCTCCCATTGTATTATACTCCTATTACCAAAGAACTGCTGTTGATTCAAGCTTATTTCCTGTTGAGGGAGCGCACTGGCTTTGTGTGTGTGTGTTGTGTGTGTGTGTGTGTGTGTGTGTGTGTGTGTGTGTGTGTGTGTGTGTGTGTGTGTGTGTGTGTGTGTGTGTGTGTGTGTGTGTGTGTGTGTGTGTGTGTTGTTGCTCGAGATAAAGTATTTTTATATCGCCCCAGGAAAGAATTAAGATGTAGCAACATGCAGGAGAAGTGTGAAACAAGCTCACTTACATACCCCATTTCCTCTCATGCTTGATTTTTCTTACAAACCTAGAAAGAAAAAACACCTGCAAAACCTTTTTGTGTGTCTTCACCCGTGAAGGTTCAATCATGTATCATGGATGAGCATGAGTAAACCAGGAATCATCGCGTATGCACAGTTGACCGCACTCACTGAACAGTACACAGGAGATTGTCTCATGACATGTATAGGTTTGTGTTGAATGACAGGTGTGAAACTTAATGCATGACTGCCTTGTTGTCTGAATCTTTAATCTATCCAGTGCTTTTCTTTTTTGACTTTATGTTTTTGCATCAACACAATTCAATATAATATAATGGGCACATTTGTGTAAAGTAAAACATTCTTTCTATGGAAGACTGATATTCTGAGCCTGATTTGTTTTGCATTATACACGTTTTACTGAAAATAAAGTTATATCTTTTCACACTAATGATATCACGAGTGAAAGGAGTTCTTTTTTCATATGCAGATTGATTTACAAAACCATCATAGACTTTTCCAAGTAAAACATTGACAGGAGTTTCAGATTTTAGGTCTGAAATATATACTGTATATATTCTCTCTGAACTTTGAATTTTGAGTTCAAGAAAAATTGAATAAAAGTTTCCATTAGGTTGGTATATCATGAAACACGGTGTCCCCATTTTCTCATGCAGACCAAAAACCTCAGCCCTGTGAGCTTCAGGATTGCACTTGAGACTTGTATTTTGCAGCGCAGCGTGTGGCCGATGCACTGTAGCCGCCGGACTTCAATGGGGCAAATGGCATCTCGAGTAAAAGTGTTTCCCATTGTCTGGTGGATTAGACCTTTACAATATTCTCAAATCCTTAGTCTCACACTCTGAGGTAAAAGTTGCCCTCCATTACATCAGGAAGAAGCCAGCCTACCACAAGGGCTTTTCTCTGAGTTCCCACACAGTGCATAATTCTTAATTGATTCAGGAGCAATGTCAAAAGGGAGGCGTTTAAGGTGAGTGGTGTTACTGCTGCGGCGCCTCTCTTGTAGCCTAATTTATTGTGGAAGTCCCCGGAGATTTGCAAGTAGGCTACGGCATAACCAATGTCATAGTCTGGACAAGTGTTACTTCAGAGAGGAGTTCAGCATTGTCAAACCGTGATGAAGATAAATAACTAGTTGTCCCTCTTGGTTATCACTAATTGCGAGGAAAGCAAACCACATCTGGAAGGCCGATAAGCGACAACCCACTTTTTCTTTGTAGACCTGCAGTCATTTTGCTTGTAATCACTCCGTTGCAATGCTTCGAGAAAAGACCAAAGTCCAGTGCATAGGTTGTAAAGCATTATAGGAAGACTCTGAGTCAGATTACTAATTGACAATGATTCAAGGAATTCTTTAACAGGAAGTTAAAGTACAAACTCAGCACAAGACCTTTTACCGATGACTCATTTAGCAGGAAAATGCCTGTTTCAGAAATGTTCCTTTGTTTTCAAATGAATCATTCACGCCATCACAAATTGATACAATTAAGAAAAATGCAGGAATATTTCACAGTAAGGGAATGTTTCTTCATAATTCAATTAATGTAAATGTTGACATCCTGCAGAGCAAGTGACTTTACAGCAAGCTCCCATTTTACTAAAAAATAGTGTTCAATTGTTTAGCTATAATTAGTCTACAAATAAGTAATCTACACCGATTCATGTAGCACTGCAATACACTTGTTTAGGTAAAAGTAATACAAAAGAAAAAACCTAGTTGTATCCCAAAGGACTAGTTACATTTGTAGAGGATGACTGTTACACTGTGATAGATATACCTTGAAAAATAGCTGTAGGTCATTATTGTAGGTATATTGTGAAATATAATTATCTTGCTGGTGAATAAATTGCCACTATGTAAGACCAAGGTAACCTCTATTAGCGTATTTTTTCTTATAGTGTACATTTTCATCATCATTGTAGAGCCTTTGCATAAAAAAAATTCAGTTTTACTTTTAGTTAAATACATATTTTGGACTCTGGAATCTGGTAAATTTTAGGTTTTTAACAATTTGTTTGGCAGAAAACAAAATAGGAGTAACTGCTGATGATTTTGGCAATAAGCATAAAAGAAAAACCAAACCAATGCGACATATTTTCAAGAGTGACCAAACCTCTGCTTTTGATTAGTTTTTGATTCGCTCTGCAGGTTAACATGTGGCACATACAGGAAATGGTTGAGTGAGTTTCCTTGTCTTTCCTGGCTATAGTAATAAGGAAATGTTTAAGTTTAATTGTTTGGATTTTTATGTATAAAATTAGGCTCTATAAAGCAAAGTGGGACAATGAGGATGTGAGCTGGATTGCATTTTGGAAATAGAGATAAGACAATTGGTTGGTCAAAAGTTAACTTGACACCTGTTCAAAGTCAAGGTAAAACATGAAACTCACCAAAGTTTGGTCAGCATAAACAACAGAAGGAAAAGGAACAACATGAGATTTAATGTAGATGCATAACTTATCAAGTTTATTGAAAAATCTTGAGTTAGAGAGTGATAGCTGTAATATACAAGGTGAAAGAATTACATCAAACAACAATTAACACCGCTTCAAATGATTTTACTGATCAAGAAAAACAATTCTAATAATAAAGATGTTTCCAAAAGGAAGTAGTAATATCCAAAGACGGAAGAGAGACTTTGATGATCAAAACTGAAGACTATGAGATAAGATCTTTAATATTCAGCGGCAGGCCAACATCTTGTCTTCAAGCATCACTCTGCCAACCATATTGAACTCTAGCGCCCTCCAGCTCAGCACGTTTCCGGGAGTGAAATTCAGATCATCTATGTAGTCCTGGATCGCGCAGGCTGAAAGCAGGAAATCCCACATGTGGACGTCAGCCAGCATGCCAACGAAACTCTGCTGCTTGTCAAAATGCCCGCCGAGAGAATCCTGGTCCTGTATTGATCACAAAGTGTTTTGATGAGCTTTTAGAAAACCACACATGAGTTCACTGATTGTTGAATACCGGGGAAGACTCGCCACACCTGTCCCAGGATAATGACCGGCTCACTGATGTTGGTTCCACCGACAAACTTGCTGATTGTGGACTCGCTATCCAGCCACAGCTTCACCAGTCCAGAGTTGCCATCCCAAGCAGAACAAATGGAGTGCCACCTATTCGCCATGACGTTCACCCCCCTGAATCGTACCACTCTATTATTGACGAAGACGTCGACCATAGAAGCTTGAGGATCATTTCTTATCTGGAAGGCATTGGGAGCATTGGGAGCAGCCAGAGAAAACAGGCTGTGGGATCTGCTGAGGTCTGTAATGAACCTGGAGGGATAAAAGTAAATAAATATCTAAATGTAATAAACGGTGCATGCTGCATGGTGGTTTTATTTGTGCATCCTGTAGTTTTCACACTACCTGAGACAGACAGTCACAGCACTGAAACTCTGTGTGGAAGCACTCAGTCTCACACTTGTTGTATTAGTTTTCTCCGGAAATGTGAACATTTGTCCTGAAAGATCTGCACAATAAATGAAAAAAAAAAAAAAAAGCAAGTGTGATGTCATTTAAAGCACCATGTATGCATAGGTGATAATTATTTCTTACATATTTCTTTCAGAAATGTATTTCAGAAATATTTGTTTTGCTGGGCTGTTTTTTAATTGGAACATTTTCTCACAGTTAAATGAAGAATATTTTACCTTGAGGGATCGCAGCGCAGGCTGTCAGCATCACGAACAGAAGCAACAATGCCATCTGATACAAAGTGAACAGAGGAAAGTGCTCCGTTTTAATTAGAAAAACTGCCATTAAGTTGCTATCAATAGTGCTAGTCTTTTCCTGAGGATTTCAACTTCAGAGAAAGTAAAGCTGTGAAAGCACTTGCAGTCACCATGATACACTTTATTCTGCACCGATGGTCATGCCGTGATCTTACCTTTGCGTTGGGCTCAGGGTGTTGCAGCAAAAATGAACAAGAACTGGAGGTTTTATACCCTCGCTGCTTCCTCATAATTGCAAATGTGTGTTTCACTGTGAGAACAATAGTAGCTTCAGACATGCAAGATAGTTCCTTGTGAACACCATTCATGCATTGCAATGATAACAGAAAGTACAACTTACATAATAACCTTTTGGGTCTTATTTTATTGAGACTTTTTTGAGTTTTGGAGAGAACCTAACAATCAACTCTGCAGCAGCTTTTAGCCTGTTTGAGCTTTCTGTTGTCATTCCATTGCGTAAACTATGTGGGATTACATGTATCATGCTGCTCTCCAAACATATTAGATCACACAGGAAACCAACTGAAACTGAGAATCAACGATATATAATAAAAAAATATATAATAAAGACTGTGGAGATCCATGAGAGTGAGAATCCAGCTCTTGTGACTCATAAACACAACTTCTCATAATGAAGTCAGTCCAGATGAAGTTTGTTTTAAGTCCTATAACCTGACTTTTTCAAGCATGGGTCAGTTTTGAGGTTTTGTGTTGGATTATATCTCACACTGACTTTTAGTGTATCAAAGACATTTTGAAAATACACATTTTGATGTTTTTATGGTTCTTTTTGTTACAAATCTATAGATTAGTCTAATTTGATCAAACATCAGCACACATATCCTATGTACAATGGAAACAACCCTCACAAAAGTAAAACAAAAAACACCAAGCAGTAATAAAGTACTGTATGCTGTGTTGCATAAATCAGCTTGTGATGTGTGCACAAACCTTTCTGTACATTATTACTTATTTCCTGATGTGAATAAATCTGACTGCTATGAAGGTGAAGATTTATAATTCAGAATTTGAGTATTTTATATGGTAATATATATATATTAAACAACACTTTTTTTTCTTATACTGTGAGACCAAACTCTCAATAATAACACCTCAGTGCACCAACTTTTCAGTTTCATTTCTCTGTAGTCTTTTTCCAGGTTTCATGTGCCATTCATAACCTGACTTTTACACCATTTTAAAGTTTGCTGCACATGCCTCCAACGTTCCTTCTTTTCCCCCTGAAATTAGGTAACAATGCCCCTCGCTGTATAGATATTTATGGAGTTACAAAAGCAGACATCCAAAAGCGAAAACAAAATTCAAAATAAATGCAGCATTTTTTCTTGTCTGCATATTTAAACATAAACTTCTGAAAGTTAGTAACAGCTTAATAATTGTCTCAATATAAACAGCTATCAGTTTGTTTACCGTATTAATCTCCATTAAAAGATTCAGTTCATGCATATGTTGAATCATATATTACTATTGTGCTTTTATTTTATTTGGTATAATAAAAAAAATTCATCGCAGTCCAATATGCTGTGGCAACAGTGAACCGGATTTGTGACTTTTGCTTCTTCCTTGTTACAATGGCTCCTATTGTGTGTTTCTATGTGGGAACAATTCAATTGTGCTTCAAGAAAAACATCAAACTTCCTTGTAAACAGAAACAGATTGAACAGATTCCAAAGCAACTTGAGTCACTGGCACCAATTAATCTTGTGTGGAACCTATAGGTGGAAAAGCTGCCACTAATGCCCCTCCGTAGTTTTATATAAGTAGATCGATTAATATTAATATTAATAAAAATATTAATTTTTTTACATCGGTTAGGCCATCTAGTTTGTACGTTTTTCTTCAAGAATGGGGTTGGAGTTTATAAGATTTTTTTTCTTCATCCAACTCCTGTTCTTCTTTTCATGGAATGTATTGTTTGTTTGTTTTTTGTTGGATTGTTGCTTTATTTTAGGTTGCATTACCTTGAAAAAAGAATAAATAAAATGAAATGAAATGAAATGAAATATACAATGCACATCTGCATCATTTGAAATTGCCTGGAGGAATTGGCTCCAGTCCGACATGACCCTATAAGTTGTATAAACGGTATAGAGGATAAATAAATACTGTATATATTTCTCCATCTTGTTTTTTCCTGGCTGATGTATTCCCTTCTCGTTAGGAAGAGGCTGCACATGACTGCTTCTATTTCCACCGACAACATTAATATCAGGTTGGACATGCACCCCCTTGGTTATGTTGACCTCCTCAACATCTGCTTCTTCACGGCATTTTGTAATCCATTAAACACAATCCTCACCCGCCTCAGTGGTGCAAAACATGACTTACACTGTTTTAGCAATGGTAGTTGGCACATCGAGGAACGCAAATTTGTTTTCACGATCAAGAAAAACCCCATCGTGAGCCAGGGTTTGGTAAATAGAGACATGGACGGACCGATGGGGCTGTTACCATAGCATAGAGAGATAACACTGTGTTTGGCTGAAGCTTTTTGATCTTTGAATTTCAAGGAGTATTTTTTTATATGAATAATATGAACAACTGTAAAGCTCTGATAATGTTTTATTATGTTGTTCAGCTGGTGTCACTAATATCAGTGGTCTAGTTGTACTATCACATCTTTTTTTTTCTTCCCCATCTGTGCAAGACTTATGTGATATGAATGTTTCACAGAGAAGGCATCAGATCAGCCAGAGGGATGAACCCTGGAGAGGGATCAGATCGAGACGACGAGACAGAGCACACTCAACTCAGCAGGGAAAAACTCTCTGAGTTTGACTTCTAGACAGGAGGAAGATACACTTGGTGGGCCAGACAGCGAGAGAGAATTAAAGCAACACACCAGAATGAAGTCGACTTTGAAGATCTGTTTTCACACTTGAAGCTTTGAAACGGAGTTTAGATCTGAAGAGGGAATTACAATTGGAGGAAAGAAACAAGGCAATAACTTTTTGTGAGCGTTAACTTTAGTGTCCGGGATTCAAAGAACGCATGTAAAAAAAAGAAAAAGAAAAAGGGCTTTAGACATCTGAAACAGGATCTTTGTGTGGATACAGTAATTGACGTGTCCTGAATAGTTTAGGTTCTTTGGGTGTGATGTTATTATGACAGCAGTTTGAATAACCAGTTTTGAGGAAACAATAAAGCCTGTTGTCACCTGATCGTCTCAACGAGGTGAAAATTGCCGGCTCATGAGGGCGTGTATGTTTGTCAGAAATTATCTGGTTAACCAAACTAAAAACGTCCTGACCTTTCAACAGGGAAGTAGGAAGCTCAATGAGCTGGGCACTCCTGGTATCATTCCGGTACGGCTTCAAGGTGCTTTTGCGTCAACACACCTGCTCATAAGCAGTGGCTCATTATCAGGCTTTCTGCAGCTCTTCATTCTAATACGTTCAATAAATTCAGGAGTGTTGGAGCAGGACTTGGAATGCCTACTTCTATGGTCTCAAACTTACCGGTATTAAGAAGTGATATACAATCTAATTTCACTCCATGTGGGTCTATCGGCTGGTATTTCACAAGTAAAGTATAAACATAATCACCTATAAATACCAACAACTCAAAAAATCCACAAGAAATATGACCATATCCTGAAACTGTTCATTTTTTTTAATACACATATCAAAATCCATTGAGAAAAAACTAACACACTCACTCTCCTAATGTTAATAAGTGAGCTGTCTTTCTCTACGTGCATTGTTTACATCCGCTGTTAAGTTCTCTGTCTGAGTTGAAGCATTGATAATAGCTTCATTGGGAAAATGAAATGTTAATGTCATTTTTTATACTTAGTGGTGTTGAGCATGTTTACTCTGGAGCCATTTTTTTAAGGGCCAATATGTACAGTCAGGGAGGAATGTGTTGATAAGGACATCCTGTATTTATGAAAACTAATTATATATAGATATTGCTCTGTAAAAAAAACAACTGTAGTGCTCATAGATCCTCAAACCTATTTTTTTGCATTTGCTTTGCACAGTACACAAATGGATGTAACATAAGACTCTACAAAATAGCAACAATAAGCTGTGCACCCTCAGTGTGAGGAGCAGCTGGGTAACCATGTGACTCAGTGTATATTGAACATCAGGAGATCTCAGCATGTATAACTCAAAAATTAATCAAATGATGGAGCTGCATGGAAGGGAAAAAGAGGAGGTGGGAGCAGCTGTCTTCATGATGGAGACTGGTTCTATAGTAGAAAATATGCAATGCTGTCTTTTGGGTTTTTTTGTTTTGTTTTGTTTTTTCCTTTGCTGAGGGAAGATAATTTACAGTAGTTGGAGAGACATTCTGTTTCTTAGCATCTGACATTAGTAGCTGCGCACCTAATTCTCAACTGCTCACTCACCATTGTACTGTATTCTTCTTCTCCCATTATCAAAGAGCCGCTGTGACTGTTGACAATTTACAAGTGCATTACAAATATGTGTGTGTGTGTGTGTGTGTGTGTGTGTGTGTGTGTGTGTGTGTGTGTGTGTGTGTGTGTGTGTGTGTGTGTGTGTGTGTGTGTGTGTGTGTGTGTGTGTGTGTGTGTGTGTGTGTGTGTGTGTGTGTGTGTGTGTGTGTGCGCACACTAATGTATAATTGTAATAAAGTATTCCAGTAATGCCATGAGACGGAATCATGACGTACAAGAACAAGAAAGCTTAGATGCATTGTTTCCACCCATGTGTAATTTCACACACTGGCGTCAAAGTAATAAGGTTACGTGTGTCCTGCTATATCGCTATGAAGATCTCCTTCTGTATATGGACAATGGAAAAAAAGAAACTGTGCAGGTAGGGATGCAAATTTCATGAAGAATGCACAGAGTATCCACGTGTGAAATGAGCAATTGGACACCGACCAGTGCAAGAACAATTTAATAGTTCATGACAAGCATGTAAAATTGTTTAGCTGTGGCGCATGTGACTGTGTATGCAATGATATTTAGAGCATTATCACGAGTTTAAAAGATTGAATGTTCTTCTCAAAGCTTCTGTTTTAACAACTCAAGCTGCCAGAGTAAATATATTCACGCATTTCTGAAATATCGTGAGTGAAGTGTTTCTCTGAAATCCTATTTATTATTAACAACACTTGTAGCTACAGAAATTATGAAACACAATTCAAGTTTACAGACAAGCACAAAAAAAAAACATTTGGTTAGACTTCAAATATATAAATATGCAGAAAAATACCAATCGGAAGCGATTAGTAAAACCCCCCCCCAAAAAAAACAGGCATGGAAAAAAAACAGAATTTCAACAACAAGCTATTGTAGATGTTTCGAAAAAAAATTCTTGCAATTCCAAAACAACAGAGATTTCATTTCATTTTTGTATCTGTCTGGTTTCACTTCTTCATTTAAGCACAGGACTTAGGTTTAGGAAATGGATATTTTATTTTGTAAAATCAACATTAAGCTCCTATGAAGGTAAGCCAATATTTTCAATGGAGGTCAATGATACATTCCAGGAAATGTGGAGACAATCAAAAACTCACTGAGCAGAATACAGAGATTGAAATAAGTGATGAGTTTACTGGAACTATAACTGTGGCAACTGTGTTATTTATTTCATAATAGTAGTCATATATTGCATTGCTGTAGTTCCTGTGATGCATATGATGCAACACACTGACAGGATTTCAACTTATTTCCTTTAACTCATAGCATCATTTTATTTGACTTGACAAAAATGTTGACAAAATCATTTCTACAGAACATGGTTAAAAAAAACATTTAGAACATGAAGAATCTTGATTTAAATGTTTATAGACGGGTCTCTTGGTCTTTGCGTGTACATTAAAACAGTACATCTTCTCAGGTGAGGATTGTACATCAAACAGAGAAAACACTAACAAGAAAATAAATGCACTGAATGCAAGTTAAATTAAATGTGGCTGTATTTTTCAGAATAAACTCACCTCGACATGTTTGGAGAAAACAACAGTGGGTGTTGTTATAATGCATCATTCTTGTTTGCAGTCAATGTTTTTGCACTTGTGTCTGTGAATGAACCCACTGTCTGTGTTTAAATTGCAGGATTTGGTAAAGATGTTGTGTGATGAATTCTAGCAGTTGGCTTAAACAAACCAAACTGTGAATTACACAATCAGTTTATGATGAGTCGTGTTGTTGGAGCCGCTGTTGCTGATCCAACCATTTTCCTGATGGTATTTCTGCGCGTTGCCTCCTGCAGCACAAATGCTACTAGCTTGCAAAAAAAAAAAGAAAAAAAAGAAAAAAGGAGATATGAGCCAAGATGTTGAGGAAAAGACAAGCCCTCTGTGGGTCAGTGTGGTCTCATGAGCTTCTTCCTTTCAAAAAAAACTCCAGTCTGGTACAACTTCAAGAGCGGCTCGCTTCTTCAGGGACACAATTTAACTGCCTATGAAGACGAACCTCTAACATGGCTACAGCACAAGACCCAACGTGGTCCCGCTCATAATGAAGTTTGGATTATATTAGAGAGACTAGTTTTTTTTCAGCTTGAGAGGCTGCAAAGAATGACCAGCCAGTGTGACCAGGGCCGTAGCCAGAGTTTCAGAAATACTGAGGTTCACCACTCATTATCCCAAGTAGCGACTGAAATGAAGACCAACATTTAATTAAAATGTAAACATTTAGAACAAGTGATTTCAATACATGTTGTGAATATGAGTGTTTGAATTGACGTTCCAAAGCATTGTTTTAACTACTTCTAATTACATACACATTGGAAAAATACAGAGGTCAAGACCTCGGTGTCCTCAATGGTAGCTACAGCCCTGAGTGTGACTTGTTATCAGACAGCCAACCCCTGACTTTGCCCCTTGGACTTGTTTACCAATAATAATGCTGATTCAAATGTGATTTATTGTGATGTAATTTAAGGATAAACAGACAATTAGAGCAGATCCAAGACAAAAAAAAACAACCTGTCTTTGTTGTCGATTTAAAAGATCATCTTTGTTTCATCTTGTTAAATTAAACACAAGCAAACATGTTCACCAGTGGTTTCTGGAATCGCTGCAACCTTCCTCATCACGGAGTGTAAATTCATAAGAGAGGGATGAGTTGTTTTACTGACTGAGAGAGTGGCAGCATCTGTCAGCGAAGAATGACTGGAATGAACAATCAAAGGTCCGTGTGGGAGTGCGAGTGTGATTTATCATCAAAGCACCAGGGAGAGTGATGAAACATGGAGAAACTTAAACCGTGTGCTAATATCCTAAGTGTGGGTATACACGGGTGCAACAACAGTCATCGAATTGAGGATATTGTTTTCAGTTCATGTCAAAAACAAAACGTCACTGTCCAAAAAACAGGGAGAGATACATGTGAATATGTTCATATTTTTTTTAAAGCCAGCCTTAAATTATAACTGTAGTTTTTTTTGGTTTTGTTTTGTTTTGTTTATCCCAGTTGGAAATAAACAAGCACGCAGATGCACAGCTTTCATAATAAGGTTGTATAAACATTTGAAGGTCAATGGCTAGCATTGAAGTCTTCCCTATACAAGCAGTGAAATATCTTCATGGAAATAATCCTTTGGGAAAAGGAGGGCTGATGACAATAAGTAGATTCCATAAAAAAAGAAAACAAAAACCTCTTGTCTGCAATGTTATTTGTTTTAATCAACTTTTTTAATACATATGATGAACAGCTGATTATAGTTCACAGAGTTGCAGTATTATGAAAGCACTGTACATTATGCAGTTTTAAAGCAACCAACATTTATGTTTCAGAGTGAAAAATGTTGTAAATAGAGTAAATAAAAGAACGATTCTTCATGTGATTGCGGGATGGAAAAAAAAAAAGATTTTCCAAGACACTGACGGTTATTAGTGACATGATGTGGTTTTTTCCTCCACCAGCACTTTGTCTGTGATCACGTAGTCCAGCGCCCTCCAGTTCAGAGCATTGCCTGGAGTGAAGTTGAGGTCATCAAAGTATCTCTGAATCTCACAGGAAGAAAGCACGTGGTCCCACATGTTGACGTCTGACATCATCCCAACGAAAGCCTGGTTGCTATCAAAGCCTCCGCCGTGAGAATCCTGCTCCTGTGGGGGAACGGAGAGGGACACAAAACAGTTTGTACATTGATCATGAGCTTTTGTATCAGCAGGAACTGGTGACAGACAAGACAGTGTGACACAATGAAACCATACCTGTCCAATAAGGATTACAGTATTACCACTAATGTTTGTGGTGGGGCCAGATTTGCGAATGGAAGGGTTTCCATTAAACCACATCTGCACCAGTCCAGTTGCTGAGCTCCATGTGGTACAGATGGAGTGCCACATGTTTGGCTTGTAGTCCCATCCTCTGAATTCAGACTTCTGATCCAGGACGTGAGCCTCCATCTCCTTATTTGCTTCATCCCAGAATATCAGGAAGCCATTAGATGTCTGGCTCGTAGCCAATGAGAACAGGACGTGGTCTCTTTTAAGGTCCGTGAAGGCTCTGCGAGTATGACATGTTGATTTGGTATGACATAGGTGACAGTCAAGAGATTTACGTGAGCTTGTTGTGTCTCAACATTGGGTTACGCTACCTGTGGCAGACAGTCACAGCACTGAATTGTTGATTGGTTGTAGTCAGCTTCACACGAGCTCTGTTGTTTTGCACCGGGAATGTGAACATTTTACCTGAAAGATCTGAAAAAGAATAATATTTATAATCAAAATAACAGAATTATTTGAGTTAGAATTAGTAATAGCATGTGAAAAGTTACTTAGTCAGTGAAACAGTTGTTTTGCACTATAGCAAAAAGGGTTTAAATATTTAGGAGGGTGATTTTAACTCCCAGATAGCGTGCTTTGAAAAGGTCTCCCCTTGTTTATGCTTAAAATTAAAATTTGTAATGTAGTATTTTAATTTGTATTGAAATCCCATTTATTCTAAAATAGATGGGAAAATAACTAACACAAGAATCGATGTATAAAAGTGGTTTCAACATCTAGAAATACTCTTGCATGTGAAGCCACGTCACTCCTCTGAAGAAAAACAAACTGAAGATAAAACAATGTCAGCAGAAATCATGACATTCTGATTAACCTTCTCACCGGTTTGATTGTTGCTTTTCACAGTGTTAATACTCAAAGACGTTTAATAAAATACAACAATGTGTTTAGTTAACAAATCTTTAAAAGATATTGCTGACTATGACCGGGTGAATTAAAACATGCGCATACCTTCAACACTTGCAGCTCTTGCTGCCAGCATAGCCAGAACAATGAGCAGCTTCATCTGTTAGAAAAAGGAAAATCACGGTAAGTAAGATTTTATCAGACAAATTTCCCCATGTTGGGTTGCTGCTAATACACACAGTCGACAAGCGGTAGAGATCAACTAGATCTGAGTGGCAATGATAATGAAAATAAACTTGTAATCTAGTAATCAAGTTAAAATCTCCTCACCTTGACATCAGAATCAGGACAGTGTGTGCAGGGCTGAGTTGTTGTTTGGTCTTATGTAGTCACTTCTTTCCAAGTTATGCATATGTGTGTGTGTTTCCTTCCTTTAACTGGTTCTTCTTTTTTTTGTTGCAACACACACAGCCTTCACATGCACTATATGTTGATGAATCAACAGAAACCAGTAAAAGTCAATCCTTATTTTTATTGACGATGTACTGAGGCCTCAGTACCACAATGAGTGAACTGTCCATGAATAGTCCATCTAAATCGCTAATATTTTGTTTTCCACACTGTCCTGTACATACAAATACAAAAAAAACCTCTTTTTTATTTGCACCAGATGAGCAGGTGCATATGGTGCAAATGTTGCACCAAATGCACCATATGCTTGTTCCTGAAGTTGGTTCAGATTCTATCAGAAACTGTGGCTCAGTCCAGTTCGGATTACCCCGTTTATAAAAGATCTGTTGACGCCATCAGATGTCATACTTGTCATTAATTATGCGTCAGGGATTAGGCTGGGGATCTCCCTTTAAGAGTGGACGGGCCACATGTCTGGGCGGTCTGTTCCACACCTGTAACCAGTTTCTGTCATCACCCCTGGACCCGAAGTAGGAGGATTGCTGAAGAGCTGCTCCCCAGCAGCTCAGCTCACCCAGCGTTAGCAGACAGCTAACACGAGAGGCCTGCAAGCAGGGGCCTTCACTCCTCGACTCCTCTGCTGACCCGACCACGAGGGTCAGACCTTCCCCTGATCCAGAGACCAGCGCCCAGAGTCTGCTCTCCAGGGAAACCAATCGGTTCCTCCAGGACAGGACCAGGGAAACGACGCCTCACAGAACTTCTTTGTGTTTTCCTCAACCAGCAGGAAAACCATCACAGACCTGAGCGACCAGCTCCTCAGTCTGAACAAAGGGAACAACCAGGAGCTGCAAAGAAGGACCGCTCCTGAAACATCAACTTCATCTTCCTCTCCTCAGCCTGCAGAACCAGCAACCACAGTTAGCAGGAGGTGCTAACTACCAGAGAAGACACCAGCTTCTCTCCAGCAAGGACAACAACCGAACTCCTTCAAGGAAGTGGTAACAACTGGTCATTACCTGAGACTAGTTAAACCTGATGCTATGCATAGAACTGTTTAACTTTATGAAGATGTGTTGATTCTGTTACAGTGATTGCGTTCTTTTGATAATGATATTAGGAGCCGTCAACTTAACCACTCTGCCACAGACACAGGGTCTGCATGCTAATCTTTGCTTTACTAACTTAACTCACAATCCTACACATATCCCATCAAAGACAACATCACACCATAACCGAACACCATCTGACGACTCCTGACGTTTTACAGAGCAAGTCGCATACACATAAACCCATTCTAGAAATGGTCCTTTAGCAGAGACACACCAGAAGCAGATGCTAAGGCTAGCTTCCATGTTCCATTGTTCCCCGCACATGGTCGAGACCTATGGCAGACTTCCTGCTCTCTGATAACCTCCATTTTGAGTGTAGTTTCTTGTGATCCGCCATCTTGTTTTGTAGTTCCATCACACGTCTCACACGCACACTCCCTCCACCTCTCTCTCGCTTTCTCTCTCCACACACACACCTACACCCACCGAGCTGTATATAGGTAGTTAGAATCTGTGTTTTATTTGTTTTCATTGTAAATAAATATAATTTTTGGAATCATACTTGCTGTTTTATTAATGCGCACAAAGGTGAATGAAATGTCGACCTCTTCTGTGTCAAGAACTCCAAAATCCTTCAAGCTTTACTGTTAATTCTGGTAACTGTAATTAATTTAACTATTAATTCAAATTCCTGATTAACTTTTTAGTACATCTTGTGAGACTGATATAACGGAATTGGCTATCATTTCCTGTTAAGACAGGTGGTGCTCCGAGGTATCTGATACAGATCAGATTAAATTTCAATAACATTATTAATAACTATCTTTGATAATTATTAATCACTATCGATAGCCAACCAAAACATAAATAGCGATCCTTATGAGGTAAGAAATCCCTACAGCTATATATGTCCTGTCTGTATGTGTGTCTCTGTTGGTCTGTTAGTCATTGATGTCTCGTCCGTCCTGCTCGCTGTCTGGAGTCCGGGTCTGCTGTGCACCTCAGGTTGAGGAGCAACCTGCATCTCACGTCGGTCTGTACAGTCCTTTTAAATAAAGACTTGATTGAACTCAGCCTGCCTCGGAGTCCTGCACTTGGGTCCTGTCCGCTACCCGTGACATTATGCTTTGTTTGCCATCTTAAGCTCTCTGTGTGTCTTGTATCATTTCCTTTTCCCTTACACCCATTTTAAAGAATATCTTAGAAGCAGACAAGAACATTTTTTTTGGATTCATCTGATTTTTCTGGACTCATTAAATTGGACTTGAGGGTGCAGAGCCTATGCCCGAACCAGCAGGAGATGAGGTTGCAAACCCGGACAGGTTCCCTCACCTTCAACTCTGTATCCCCTACCATTTTTTTTTTTTTTTTTTTTACCATTTTTTAATACTTCAAAAGGCTAATAAGACAAATACTGTCCTTAAAGATGATATTCAACGGCTCTCCACAGAACTGGAGAAGAAGGGCGCCATGTTGTCTAGCTCCATGGAGTTAGCCGTGGACCAGTCCAAGCGTCTGACAAGGGGTTCGGACCGTGTCAGTCTGGTGCACTACTGTCATGCATGTGTGCTCATCTGTTTGTGTGAATGACAATAATGGAGAGAGAGTGCTATGCGGTGATGAATGAACGGAGCGATGTTGCGTTGCTCGAACCAACCGCCAACAGCAGCGCCAATCTAATCCAGAGAAGGTAAAAAAAAAAGAAAGAAAAGAAAAACCTTGTTTTGGGATGAAATTTCATGAGGCTGCCTCCTACGTCTTCCGTAAAACGGCTCCATTTAGACCAAATACCATTAACAAAAGATAAATCATGGTTGATATTGTGTTTGCAACTATTTAACGTTGTTACTCATTGACTTTGACAACATTATGCATTTACTGGATTATTTTTTTTATTTTTAAACGTTTGTCTTTTGAAGTTGCTGTCACTTGACGTCACCCAGAAAGATTAGCTGTCACTATTGTGGCAACTAATGCAGATCCTGAAACAATAAATAATTAACTACTATCAGATCCCTTGAGTTACTTTACTGCACAACATCTCTTGCTCTGATAACCCTGAATTCGGTTTCAGTTTGTTGTTTTGTCCATGGAGAGCAATGCTGCTCAGACTCTTTGGCAGCACAAACCATATCCTCAGTTGGTTGTTGAGCTTCCTCTCCAAGATCTAAACAGTTGAACTTGGGATCACATAGACTTTGGACATGCAAAATCAAAAAAAGCTTGCCCCTCTTTACATGTCTTTGCAGGAATCGCATTTTTGATCTCAAATTCAATTTATTTTGTTTCCTGTGACAATCATTGTTTCTATGGAAAAGGTGGAATAAACACCTCATGTTTGACACCAGTTGATGATTGAATTTTAATTTGTAGATGATTCTGTAGTCACAGGATCTTTATCCAGACTCTACTAACATATGTTTTTGCATCACAGATAACAATGTAAACCCAACAATGACAGGAATTACTCTTTTTTTTTATTTTATTTTATTGTTTTAATAAAAAAAAAAGACATTTTTAAATACATTACAGTCATTCCAATGTGCTTTTACAGAGAAAATAGAAAAACCCAACAGATCCACATGAGCAAGCAGGTTTGTTTGCGACTGTGGAAAGGAACCACCCCCCCCCCCCCCCAACAGGGAGAAACCTTTGCAGAAACCAGACTCAGAGGTGCCGGCATTCTGCGGACCGGTTGGGGTGAAAGGATAGAGGAGAGGATAGGATAGGAAAGACAGAGATAGACTTGGTGGGAAGATACATACAATACCCTTGTGAGTGCTACATAAAAAAAAATAAAAAATTCCACTCTCGCCCTCCGCGGGCGGTCACCTGATTTTCTATTCCAAACTCGGGTCCTCTACCAGAGGCCTGGGAGCTTGAGGGTCCTACGCAGTATCTTTGCTGTTCCAAGTACTGCACTTTTCTGGACTGAGATGTCCGAGGTTGTTCCAGAGATCTGCTGTAGCCACTCCTCCAGTTTGGGGGTTGCTGCCCCGAGTGCTCCGATTACCACAGGCACTACTGTCACCTTCACCTCCAAAGCCCTCTCCAGCTCCTCTCTGAGCCCTTGGTATTTCTCAAGTTTCTCATGTTCCTTCTTTCTGATGTTACCATCGCTTGGTATTGCTACATCCACCACCACGGCTTTCCTCTGCCCTTTATCAAACACCACAATGTCTGGTTGGTTCGCCATTACCATCCTGTCTGTCTGTATCTGGAAGTCCCACAGGATCTTTGCTCAGTCATTCTCCACCACCTTTGGGGGTGTCTCCCACTGTGACCTTGGGGTTTCCAGCCCATACTCCGCACAGATGTTTCGGTACACTATGCCAGCCACTTGGTTATGGCGTTCCATGTATGCTTTCCCAGCCAGCATCTTGCACCCTGCAGTTATGTGCTGGATTGTCTCAGGTGCCTCTTTGCACAGTCTACACCGTGGGTCTGGTCTGGTGTGGTAGATCGGGGCTTCTGTCGCTCTGGTGCTCAGAGCCTGCTCCTGTGCAGCCAGGATGAGGGCCTCTGTGCTGTCCTGTAGGCCAGCCCTCTCTAGCCATTGGTAGGACTTCTTGAGATCAGCCACTTCAGTTAAGTTCCGGTGGTACATCCCATGTAGGGGCTTGTCCTCCCATGATGGTCCCTCTTCCAGCACCTCCTCATCTCGCCATTGTCTGAGACTTCCGTTGAGTATGTCATCTGTTGGAGCCCTGTCCTTGATGTACGTATGGAGCTTGGATGTTCCATCCTCGATAGTGGCTCTCACGCTCACTAGTCCTCGGCCTCCTTCCTTACGGCTAGCATACAGTCTCAAGGTGCTGGATTTGGAATGAAACCCACCATTCATGGTGAGGAGCTTTCGTGTTTTAACATGTGTGGTCTGTATCTCTTCCTTTGGCCACCTTATTATACCCGCAGGGTATCTGATCACTGGCAGGGTGTAGCTGTTTATTGCCCTGGACTTGTTCTTGCCATTGAGCTGGCTTCTTAGGACTTGTCTCACTTGCTGGAGGTATTTGGCCGTTGCCGCTTTCCTTGTTGCCTGTTCAAGGTTGCCATTTGCCTGTGGTATTCCCAGGTACTTGTATCTGTCCTCAATGTCTGCTATTGTTCCTTCTGGGAGTGAGACCCCTTCAGTGTGGACTACCTTGCCTCGCTTTGTCACCATCCTACTACATTTCTCAAGCCAGAATGACATCCCAATGTCATTGCTGTAGATCCTGGTGGTGTGGATCAGGGAGTCTATGTCCCGTTCGCTCTTGGCGTACAGCTTGATGTCATCCATGTAGAGGAGGTGACTGATCGTGGCCCCGTTCCTGAGGCGGTATCCATAGCCAGTCTTGTTGATTATTTGGCTTAGGGGGTTCAGACCTATGCAGAACAGCAGTGGGGACAGAGCATCACCTTGGTATATGCCACATTTGATGGACACTTGTGCAAGTGGCTTACCATTGGCCTCAAGGGTGGTTTTACACAACCTCATCGAGTTTGCAACAAACGCTCTTAGAGCCCTGTTGATGTTGTACAGCTCCAAGCATTCAGTGATCCATGTGTGTGGCGTTGAGTCGTAGGCTTTCTTGTAATCAATCCAGGCAGTGCACAGGTTGGTATAATGGGATCTGCAGTCTTGGGCGACTGTTCTGTCAACTAGGAGCTGGTGTTTGGCTCCTCTGGTATCTCTACCAATGCCCTTCTGTGCTTTGCTCATGTATTGATCCATGTGCCCGCTTATCTTAGCCGCGAGGATGTCTGACATGAGCTTCCATGTTGTGGAGAGACAGGTTATTGGCCGATAGTTGGATGGGACTGCACCTTTGGTGGGATCCTTCAGGATCAGGATTGTTCGCCCTTCGGCTAGCCATTCTGGGTGAGTCCCATCTCTGAGCAGCTGGTTCATTTGTGCTCATGGAGGCGCTCATGGAGGCGCTCATGGAGAGCTATGAGTTTCTTTAGCCAGTAGGCCTGGATCATGTCAGGGTCTGGTGCTGTCCAGTTTTTCATACCTGAGACTCTTTCTTGGATGTCTGCCGCTGTGATGGTAGCTGGATTCTGTTCAGGGATGTTGCTGTGCTCCTCTCTCAGAGACACCAGCCATTGAGCACTGATGTTATGTGTTGCCTCCTTTTCCCATATGCTCTTCCAGTACCTTTCGGTTTCCAGCCTTGGTGGGTCTGCTCTGCTGTTATTACCCTGCCACCGAGCGTACACTTTCACAGGTTGCGTTGCGAACAGCCTGTTCATTCGCCTGACTTCATTGTCTTTCGTGTACCTCTTTAGGCGGCTGGCCAAGCCTTGGAGCCTTTGTTTGGCAATTTTGAGTGCTTAAGGTATGGGCATCTGGGTGTACCTCTTGGGTAACGGTCTTTTCATTGCACCTCTCTGGGCCTCTGTCAGTTGACTCACTTCTCTCCGTGCTGCCTTGATGTTAGCCTCCAACCGTCTTTTCCATGGTGGGTATTGTTTCTCATGGCTCCCATGGTTGCTCTTATAGCCAAGCATCTCTAGGATCACTGCTGCTGAAGTGTATATCAACTCATTGGTTTCAATGATTGTTGTGGTAGGGATCGCTCTAACTGTTGCATTCACAGTTTCCAGGAGACTTTCTGAAGGTACTCCACTTAGCCGTTGCAATCGGTGTCGGGGTTGCCTTGTGTTCATTCTCGCCATGATCTTATCATACCAGAGGAGCCAAACACCAGCTCCAGGCCAGAGGGGCCCACAAGAGAAGGATAAAGGGCGCAGAGCCCCAGGCCCCGACCCGAGCCGCCAAGCCGGGACCGGCCAGTGCAGCGCCCCCAGGCCATGCGGGCAGGGAGCCCCCCCCGATCCCGGCAGTGCAGCCCGCCGCACCCCCGCGGGCCATCCCCACCACCACCCCCCCAACCCCGGCGGCACAGAGAGGGCTCCAGCCGCCGAGCCCCAGACCAGCCCCCCCCCAGACCAGGAAGAGCGACGGCACTGCCAGGCCCGGCCGGAGGACAGGAATTACTCTGAGGGTTGTTTTGTTTCTCACAGTGAAAGATTGAACAATCGCTTTATAAAACATGCCAGGTTAAAAACTGAGGTTCACAAAAAAATACAAAAAAACATCGACACTGTCATTTTTACAGAACATGGGTAAAAACATTTAGAACACAGAGAATCTTGATTTCACTGTTTATAGACGGGCGTCTTGGTATTTGCTGGTAGCATTAAAACGGTACATCTTCTCAGGTGAGGATTGTATACCAAACAGAGAAAACACTAACAAGAAAATAAATGCACTGAATGCAAGTTAAATTAAATGTGGCTGTATTTTTCTGAAGTAATGGCTCACCTGGACATGTTTGGAAAAAACAACAATGGGTGTTGTTATAATGCATCATTCTTGTTTGCAGTCAGTGTTTTTGCACTTGTGTCTGTGAATGAACTCACTGTCTGTGTTTAAATTCCAGCATTTGGTAAATATGTTGTGTGATGAATTCTAGCAGTCAGTTTAAACAAACCAAATTGTGAATTACACAGTTTATAATGAGTCGTGATGTTGGAGCTGTTGATGCTGATTCCTTGAACTGATTTCCACCCCCCTTTTCCAGTTGAAGAAAAACAAAACAAGCACACAGATCCACAGCTTTGATAAAAAGGTTTTATAAGCTTTTGAAGGCCAACAGCTGGAAAACTGCTTCCTGTTGTGGCTTTATGCTCTATGACATAGAAGTCTTCCCTGTACAAGCAGTGAAATATGGAAATAATCCTTTGGGGAAAAAAGGGTTGATGATGAAAAATAGATCACATGAAAAAAAAGAAAACAAAACACACCTCTTGTCGGCAATGTTATTTGTTTTAATCAACTTTTTTTGATACATATGATGAACAGCTGATTCAAGTTCACGCGGTTGAATATTATAAAAGCGCTGCAAATTATACAGTTATAAAGCAAGCAAAATTAAGGTTTTTGATTTTTACAGAGTGAAAATTGTTGTAAATAGAGTAAATAGAAAAAGATTCTTTGTATGATTTCAAGATGGGACAAAAAAAGGCCTAAACCAAAATTTCATCCTTGGATAAGCAGGGAATAAACATAATTTACTGACATTTGACAACTTCTCATCAGTGGAAAGCCAGAGAATTAAAAGCACAATGAGATTTTCCAAGACACTGACGGTTAGTAGTGACATGATGTGGTTTTTTCCTCCACCAGCACCTTGTCTGTGATCACGTAGTCCAGCGCCCTCCAGTTCAGAGCATTGCCTGGAGTGAAGTTGAGGTTATCAACATATCTCTGAATCTCACAGGAAGAAAGCACGTAGTCCCACATGTTGACGTCTGACATCATCCCAACAAAAGCCTGTTTGCTATCAAAGCCTCCGCCGTGAGAATCCTGCTCCTGTGGGGGAACGGGGAGGGACACAAAACAGTTTGTACATTGATCATGAACTTTTGTATCAGCAGGAACTGGTGACAGACAAGACAGTGTGAGGCAATGAAACCATACCTGTCCAAGTAGGATTATTGAATTCCCTCTAATGTTTGTGGTGGGGCCAGATTTGCGAATGGAAGGGTTTCCATTAAACCATATCTGCACCAGTCCAGTTGCTGAGCTCCATGTGGTACAGATGGAGTGCCACATGTTTGGCTTGTAGTCCCATCCTCTGAATTCAGACTTCTGATCCAGGACGTGAGCCTCCATCTCCTGATTTGCTTCATCCCAGAATATCAGGAAGCCATTAGATGTCTGGCTCGTAGCCAATGAGAACAGGACGTGGTTTCTTTTAAGGTCCATGAACGATCTGGGAGTATGACACGTTGACTTAGGATGACATAGGTGACAGTCAAGAGATTTACGTGAGCTTGTTGTCTCTCAACATTGGGTTACGCTACCTGTGGCAGACAGTCACAGCACTGAATTGTTGATCGGTTGTAGTCAGCTTCACACGAGCTCTGTTGTTTTGCACCGGGAATGTGAACATTTTACCTAAAAGATCTGAAAAAGAATATTATTTTTAGTCAAAATAACAGAATTATTGGAGTTAGAATTAGTAATAGCATGTGAAAAGGTACCTAGTCAGTGAAACAGTTGTTTTTGCATTATAGCAAAAAGGTTTTAAATATATAGGAGGGTGATTTTAGCTCCCAGATAGCGTGCTTCGAAAAGGTCTCCCCTTGTTTATGCTTAAAATTTAAATATGTAATGTAGTATTTTAATTTGTATTGAAATCACATTTATTCTAAAATAGATGGGAAAATAACTAACACAAGAATTGATGTATAAAAGTGGTTTCAACATCTAGAAATACTCTTGCATGTGAAGCCACGTCACTCCTCTGAAGAAAAACAAACTGAAGATAAAACAATGTCAGCAGAAATCATGACATTCTGATTAACCTTCTCACCGGTTTGATTGTTGCTTTTCACAGTGTTAATACTCAAAGACGTTTAATAAAATACAACAATGTGTTTTGTTAAAAAATCTTTATAAGATATTGCTGACTATGACCGGGTGAATTAAAACACACACATACCTTCGACACTTGCAGCTCTTGCTGCCACCATAGCCAGAACAATGAGCAGCTTCATCTGTTAGAAAAAGGAAAATCACGGTAAGTAAGATTTTATCAGACAAATTTCCCCATGTTGGGTTGCTGCTAATACACACAGTCGACAAGCGGAAGAGATCAACTTGATCTGAGTAGCTATGATAATGAAAATAAGTTTGTAATCTAGTAATTAAATTAAAATCTCCTCACCTTGACATCAGAATCAGGACAGTGTGTGCAGGGCTGAGTTGTTGGTTGGTCTTTTGGAGTCACTTCTTTCCAAGTTATGCATATGAGTGTGTGTGTGTATGTCCCTGTGTTTGCTTCCTTTAACTGGTTCTTCTTTTTTTTGTTGCAACACACACAGCCTTCATATGAACTATATGTTGATGAATCAACAGAATCCAATGAAAGTCAATCCTTATTTTTATTGACTATGTTACTGATGCCTCAGTACCACAATGAGTGAACTGTCCATGAATAGTCCATCTAAATCTCTAATATTTTGTTTTCCACACTGTCCTGTACATACAAATAAAATAAAAAAACCTCTTTTTTATTTGCACCATATGAGCAGGTGCAGATCTTGTTCCTGAAGTTGGTTCAGATTCTATCAGAAACTGTGGCTCAGTCCAATTCGGAATACCACGTTTATAAAAGATCTGTTGACACCATCAGACATCATACTTGTCATTAATTATGCTTTGTTTGCCATCTTCAGCTCTCTATGTGTCTTGTATCATTTCCTTTTCCCTTACACCCATTTTAAAGAATATCTTAGAAGCAAACAAGAACATTTTCTTTTTGGATTCATCTGATTTTTCTGGACTCATTAAATCGGACTTGAGGGTGCAGAGCCTATGCCCGAACCAGCAGGAGATGAGGTTGCAAACCCGGACAGGTTCCCTCACCTTCAACTCTGTATCCCCTACCATTTTTTTTTTTTTTTTTTTTTTACCATTTTTTAATACTTCAAAAGGCTAATAAGACAATTACTGTCCTTAAAGATGATTTTCAACGGCTCTCCAGAGAACTGGAGAAGAAGGGCGCCATGTTGTCTAGCTCCATGGAGTTAGCCGTGGACCAGTCCAAGCGTCTGACAAGGGGTTCGGACCGTGTCAGTCTGGTGCACTACTGTCATGCATGTGTGCTCATCTGTTTGTGTGAATGACAATAATGGAGAGAGAGTGCTATGCGGTGATGAATGAACGGAGCGATGTTGCGTTGCTCGAACCAACCGCCAACAGCAGCGCCAATCTAATCCAGAGAAGGTAAAAAAAAAGAAAGAAAAGAAAAACCTTGTTTTGGGATGAAATTTCATGAGGCTGCCTCCTACGTCTTCCGTAAAACGGCTCCATTTAGACCAAATACCATTAACAAAAGATAAATCATGGTTGATATTGTGTTTGCAACTATTTAACGTTGTTACTCATTGACTTTGACAACATTATGCATTTACTGGATTATTTTCTTTCTTTTTAAACGTTTGTCTTTTGAAGTTGCTGTCACTTGACGTCACCCAGAAAGATTAGCTGTCACTATTGTGGCAACTAATGCAGATCCTGAAACAATAAATAATTAACTACTATCAGATCCCTTGAGTTACTTTACTGCACAACATCTCTTGCTCTGATAACCCTGAATTCGGTTTCAGTTTGTTGTTTTGTCCATGGAGAGCAATGCTGCTCAGACTCTTTGGCAGCACAAACCATATCCTCAGTTGGTTGTTGAGCTTCCTCTCCAAGATCTAAACAGTTGAACTTGGGATCACATAGACTTTGGACATGCAAAATCAAAAAAAGCTTGCCCTCCTTTACATGTCTTTGCAGGAATCGCATTTTTGATCTCAAATTCAATTTATTTTGTTTCCTGTTACAATCATTGTTTCTATGGAAAAGGTGGAATAAACACCTCATGTTTGACACCAGTTGATGATTGAATTTTAATTTGTAGATGATTCTGTAGTCACAGGAGCTTCATCCAGACTCTACTAACTTACGTTTGTGCATCACAGATAACAATGTAGACCCAACAATGACAGGAATTACTCTGAGGGTTGTTTTGTTTCTCACAGTGAAAGATTGAACAATCGCTTTATAAAACATGCCAGGTTAAAAACTGAGGGTCACAAAAAATACAAACAAACATCGATACTGTCATTTTTACAGAACATAGTTAAAAAACATTTAGAACACAGAGAATCTTGATTTCACTGTTTATAGACGGGCATCTTGATATTTGCTGGTAGCATTAAAACACTCAGTACATCTTCTCAGGTGAGGATTGTATATCAAACAGAGAAAACACTAACAAGAAGATAAATGCACTGAATGCAAGTTAAATTAAATGTGGCTGTATTTTTCTGAATAAATGGCTCACCTGGACATGTTTGGAGAAAACAACAGTGGATGTTGTTATAATGCATCATTCTTGTTTGCAGTCAATGTTTTTGCACTTGTGTCTGTGAATGAACTCACTGTCTGTGTTTAAATTCCAGCATTTGGTAAATATGTTGTGTGATGAATTCTAGCAGTCGGTTTAAACAAACCAAATTGTGAATTACACAGTTTATGATGAGTCGTGATGTTGGAGCTGTTGATGCTGATTCCTTGAACGGATTTCCACCCCCCTTTTCCAGTTGAAGAAAAACAAAACAAGCACACAGATCCACAGCTTTGATAATAAGGTTTTATAAGCTTTTGAAAGCCAATGGCTAGAAAACTGCTTCCTGTTGAGGCTTTATGCTCTATGACATAGAAGTCTTCCCTGTACAAGCAGTGAAATATGGAAATAATCCTTTGGGGAAAAAAGGGTTGATGATGAAAAGTAGATTACATGAAAAAAAGGAAACAAAACACACCTCTTGTCTGCAATGTTACTTGTTTTAATCAACTACTGATTCAAGTTCACGCGGTTGAATATTATAAAAGCGCTGAAAATTATACAGTTATAAAGCAAGCAAAATTAAGGTTTATGATTTTTATAGAGTGAAAAATGTTGTAAATAGAGTTCATAGAAAAAGATCATTTATATGATTTTAAGATGGGAAAAAAAGGCCTAAACCGAAATTTCATCCTTGGATAAGCAGGGAATAAAGATAATTTACTGACATTGACAACTTCTCGTCAGTGGAAAGCCAAAGAATTCAAAGCACAATGAGATTTTCCAAGACACTGACGGTTAGTAGTGACATGATGTTGTTATTTCCTCCACCAGCACCTTGTCTGTGATCACGTAGTCCAGCGCCCTCCAGTTCAGAGCATTGCCTGGAGTGAAGTTGAGGTTATCAACATATCTCTGAATCTCACAGGAAGAAAGCACGTGGTCCCACATGTTGACGTCTGACATCATCCCAACAAAAGCCTGTTTGCTATCAAAGCCTCCGCCGTGAGAATCCTGCTCCTGTGGGGGAACGGGGAGGGACACAAAACAGTTTGTATATTGATCATGAACTTTTGTATCAGCAGGAACTGGTGACAGACAAGACGGTGTGAGGCAATGAAACCATGCCTGTCCAAGTAGGATTACAGTATTCCCACTAATGTTTGTGGTGGGGCCAGATAAGCGAATGGAAGGGAATCCATTAAACCACATCTGCACCAGTCCAGTTGCTGAGCTCCATGTGGTACAGATGGAGTGCCACATGTTTGGCTTGTAGTCCCATCCTCTGAATTCAGACTTCTGATCCAGGACGTGAGCCTCCATCTCCTGATTTGCTTCATCCCAGAATATCAGGAAGCCATTAGATGTCTGGCTCGTAGCCAATGAGAACAGGACGTGGTCTCTTTTCAGGTCTGTGAACGATCTGGGAGTATGACACGTTGACTTAGGATGACATAGGTGACAGTCAAGAGATTTACGTGAGCTTGTTGTGTCTCAACATTGGGTTACACTACCTGTGGCAGACAGTCACAGCACTGAATTCTTGATTGGTTGTAGTCAGCTTCACACGAGCAATGTTGTTTTGTACCGGGAATGTGAACATTTTACCTAAAAGATCTGAAAAAGAATATTATTTTTAATCAAAATAACAGAATTATTGGAGTTAGAATTAGTAATAACATGTGAAAAGGTACCTAGTCAGTGAAACAGTTGTTTTTGCATTATAGCTAAAAGGTTTTAAATATATAGGAGGGTGATTTTAGCTCCCAGATAGCGTGCTTCGAAAAGGTCTCCCCTTGTTTATGCTTAAAATTTAAATATGTAATGTAGTATTTTAATTTGTATTGAAATCACATTTATTCTAAAATAGATGGGAAAATAACTAACACAAGAATCGATGTATAAAAGTGGTTTCAACATCTAGAAATACTCTTGCATGTGAAGCCACGTCACTCCTCTGAAGAAAAACAAACTGAAGATACAAAAATATCAGCAGAAATTATGACATTCTGATTAACCTTCTCACACAACAATGTGTTTAGTTAACAAATCTTTAAAAGATATTGCATGACTATGAATTAAAACACACGCATACCTTCAACACTTGCAGCTCTTGCTGCCACCATAGCCAGAACAATGAGCAGCTTCATCTGTTAGAAAAAGGAAAATCATGGTAAGTAAGATTTTATCAGACAAATTTCACCATGTTGGGTTGCTGCTAATACACACAGTCGACAAGCGGAAGAGATCAACTAGATCTGAGTGGCAATGATAATGAAAATAAGCTTGTAATCTAGTAATCAAGTTAAAATGTCCTCACCTTGACATCAGAATCAGGACAGTGTGTGCAGGGCTGAGTTGTTGGGTGGTCTTATGTAGTCACTTCTTTCCAAGTTATGCATATGTGTGGGTGTGTGTATGTCTCTATGTTTGCTTCCTTTGACCGGTTTAACGAGGTTATTGGGTTTTTTTGTTGCAACACATACAGCCTTCACATGCACTCTCTGTTGATGAATCAACAGAACCATTAAAAGCCCTTGTTCCTGATGTTGGTTCAGATTCTATCAGAAAATGTGGCTCAGTCCAGTTCGGATTACCCCGTTTATAAAAGATCTGTTGATGCCATCAGATGTCATACTTGTCATGGTTGATGCTTTTTTTTCCATCTTCGGCTCTCTATTTGTCTTGTATAATTTCGTCCTTTTCTTTTAAATGTTATTATTATAACGTCTATCTTCACTCCACCCTGTTTTCACTGCTGCTCTGCCTACTCGGTTTGTTTAATATCGAGGTGTCACAACTCTTCTTGTGTTTCTTTGTCCTTGTTCATGAAGGTGAAGCATGTTCTATCTCCTGGACACCATTAAGTCACCTTAAGTTTAAGCCTTAAGTTTTGTTTAAAAGATTTCCTGAGCTGAAAAACTCAGTCCTCCTGACAGCAGCACAAATGATGTCTGACCACAAGTGACATTAGTATCCACCTGGATGCATTGTACAAGTGAAGACTGGCTTGCTGTCTATTTCATGTTTTAGTTTATCTGTTTTGTCGCTACTTCTCATTATCATTAGTTCAAGGATTTCACAAAAAGCACTGATAACATAGAGAATTTAAAAAATCTTCCTCCAGATGACTGACGTAACTTACACTGAACTTAATCAATTATCAGACTGACCCACATGAGGCTGACAGCTCAGCTGTTATATCACAAAAACAAACTATTCAGATATGTGCACACTAACAGGAGAAGTCAGAAAGTACATTTACACTATGTTCACGGCAGCCAAGTGTCAAAAGTGGAAAGTGCAGCTGTAATCTGGAGGCTCCAAGGTGCGCTACGGTTCATCCCGTGGTCCATCACGGACACAAACGCGTTTCCTCAGGAGTTGTGACGTTCCGGTGCGGTCAATCACGTCTCTCGCGTTCAGAGGAAGGCGTGGCACGTTTTTGACATTCTGTCATGGCTTTCTACAGATTAAACTGGATATTTTTAAGCACATTTATGCCCCAAGGGCAGTGTTGCCAGATTGGGCTGGTGATTAAAATTCAGGCTGCTTTTGTCCACATTTGGTGAGTTTTTAATATTGTGCAAACATCTCTCTCTCTCTCTCTCTCTCTCTCTCTCTCTGCAGAGACCCAGCAGAGGTCTGAAAAGAAGCTATACAGACTTTGAACAAACTCTCTCACAGAAAGAGGTTTTCTGATCCATTTCTTTAAAAAAAATTAAATAAGGTGAACTCAGTCAGACAGTGGCAGTACATATTGTGTTACTTGAAGTACTTTTGGATTATCTGCTAAGGCTTGTTTTGAGAGACATACTCTCTTAACATAATAAGATCCATTTATGTAATTATGTCAAATATGCTCTGAATGAAATAATTATGTTGTTCTCCTCACAACAAAAGTAGTCCTTCTATTCCAATTATAATTTTTTTTAATAATAGAAACAGTTTTGTTTTTAAAATGGGTGGGCCCATTAAATAAAGAAATATGTTGTGATAGTTTTTTTTTTTCTTTCTTTGAATTTCAGGAACAAGTGCAGAAAACATGTATATTCTTCAAATTTGAGAGGCATATCCTGGAGGTAAGCACGACCTCCCATGTGCAAAAGTTTCCATTTATGATTTATAGAATAAAACTTTGAAGCTTTGAAGACACTTGCCTCTGTTTGCACGAGTCAAATAATATTGGGAACAAAACTTTCAAATTATTGCAGAGTTCCCTTCTGTCTGGACTGATGTCATGTTGAGTTATTTGTATTCATGGTTGCCTCGCAACTTATCGTGTTTTGGTTCCTAATGCTCCTGTTTTCCTCATTATGCTTTTGACTTGAATATCCATGTTCTTGTTCATGCCTTCGTGATTCATGTGTGCCGGTTTTTGTTTGGTTTGTTTTGAAGTGCACCATCCTTCCCGACATAGCTACTGTGTGACTCCACCCTGGTAATGACTCCTGAGCTCTCAAGGTGACCGGATTTTCAGGTCACTATACTTGTCTGTGCTCAAGCATTTCATTTAGAGCTATTTATCTCATGGCTACTGCCAAGTGTTGATACCTTGCCGTGCTTAACTCGTCATAATTCACTCATCTTGTTGCAAACCAACGATATCTTGCATTGTTCTTCTTGTACTACTGTTTCATGAACTTCGTTTAAAAACCAAAACCGTATCAGTCTTTCATGTTCTTGAGAAGAGTACACTCATAAATCATGTGCAATTCGATACATGCAATTCCAATACCAGTCTGAACCTTTTGCACAGCACTGTTTACCGTACATCTCACTGTAAAAACATTAGAGCTGTATTTCATATTATATCTTGGCATGTCATGTCATGTCAAACACAAGTTTTGATCCTTTTTGTTAAATGAATATATGTAGTTGTATTCATACAAAGAAATATATATTTTGTATTATTAAGCATGTTTTGGAAGTTTTCAAGTTCTCACTGTTTATAGACGGGCGTCTTGGTATTTGCTGGTAGCATTAAAACACTCGGTGCATCTTCTCAGGTGAGGATTGTATATCAAACAGAGAAAACACTAACAAGAAGATAAATGCACTGAATGCAAGTTAAATTAAATGTGGCTGTATTTTTCTGAATAAATGGCTCACCTGGACATGTTTGGAGAAAACAACAGTGGGTGTTGTTATAATGCATCATTCTTGTTTGCAGTCAATGTTTTTGCACTTGTGTCTGTGAATGAACTCACTGTCTGTGTTTAAATTCCAGCATTTGGTAAATATGTTGTGTGATGAATTCTAGCAGTCAGTTTAAACAAACCAAATTGTGAATTACACAGTTTATGATGAGTCGTGATGTTGGAGCTGTTGATGCTGATTCCTTGAACTGATTTCCACCCCCCTTTTCCAGTTGAAGAAAAACAAAACAAGCACACAGATCCACAGCTTTGATAATAAGGTTTTATAAGCTTTTGAAAGCCAATGGCTAGAAAACTGCTTCCTGTTGAGGCTTTATGCTCTATGACATAGAAGTCTTCCCTGTACAAGCAGTGAAATATGGAAATAATCCTTTGGGGAAAAAAGGGTTGATGATGAAAAGTAGATTACATGAAAAAAAGGAAACAAAACACACCTCTTGTCTGCAATGTTACTTGTTTTAATCAATTTTTTTGATACATATGATGAACAGCTGATTCAAGTTCACGCGGTTGAATATTATAAAAGCGCTGCAAATTATGCAGTTCTAAAGCAAGCAAAAATTAAGGTTTATGATTTTTATAGAGTGAAAAATGTTGTAAATAGAGTTTATAGAAAAAGATCATTTATATGATTTCAAGATGGGGAAAAAAGGCCTAAACCGAAATTTCATCCTTGGATAAGCAGGGAATAAAGATAATTTACTGACATTGACAACTTCTCATCAGTGGAAAGCCAAAGAATTCAAAGCACAATGAGATTTTCCAAGACACTGACGGTTAGTAGTGACATGATGTGGTTTTTTCCTCCACCAGCACCTTGTCCGTGATCACGTAGTCCAGCGCCCTCCAGTTCAGAGCATTGCCTGGAGTGAAGTTGAGGTCATCAACATATCTCTGAATCTCACAGGAAGAAAGCACGTAGTCCCACATGTGGACGTCAGACATCATCCCAACAAAAGCCTGGTTGCTATCAAAGCCTCCGCCGTAAGAATCCTGCTCCTGTGGGGGAACGGAGAGGGACACAAAACAGTTTGTACATTGATCATGAGCTTTTGTATCAGCAGGAACTGGTGACAGACAAGACAGTGTGAGGCAATGAAACCATACCTGTCCAAGTAGGATTACAGTATTCCCACTAATGTTTGTGGTGGGGCCAGATAAGCGAATGGAAGGGTTTCCATTAAACCATATCTGCACCAGTCCAGTTGCTGAGCTCCATGTGGTACAGATGGAGTGCCACATGTTTGGCTTGTAGTCCCATCCTCTGAATTCAGACTTCTGATCCAGGACGTGAGCCTCCATCTCCTGATTTGCTTCATCCCAGAATATCAGGAAGCCATTGCTTTTGTGGCTCGTAGCCAGTGAGAACAGGACGTGGTCTCTTTTAAGGTCAGTGAACGATCTGGGAGTATGACACGTTGACTTAGGATGACATAGGTGACAGTCAAGAGATTTACGTGAGCTTGTTGTGTCTCAACATTGGGTTACACTACCTGTGGCAGACAGTCACAGCACTGAATTCTTGATTGGTTGTAGTCAGCTTCACACGAGCAATGTTGTTTTGCACCGGGAATGTGAACATTTTAGCTGAAAGATCTGAAAAAGAATAAAAACTATTAATCAAAATAACAGAATTATTCTCGTTAGAATTAGTAATAGCACATGAAAAGTTACTTAGTCAGTGAAACAGTTGTTTTGCACAACAGCGATAAGGTTTTAAATATAGAGGAGAGTGATTTTACCTCCCAGATATTGCGCTGGGAAAAGGTCTCCCCTTGTTTATGCTTAAAATTTATATATGTAATTTAATATTTAAATTTGTATTGAAATCACATTTATTCTAAAATAGATGGGGTAAAAAAAAACCCACAAGTATCGATGTATAAAAGTGATTTCAACATCTAGAAATACTTTTGCATGTGAAGCCACTTCACTTGTATGAAGAAAAACAGACTGAAGATACAAAAATATCAGCAGAAATTATGACATTCTGATTAACCTTCTCACACAACAATGTGTTGAGTTAACAAATCTTTAAAAGATATTGCATGACTATGAATTAAAACACACACATACCTTCAACACTTGCAGCTCTTGCTGCCACCATAGCCAGAACAATGAGCAGCTTCATCTGTTAGAAAAAGGAAAATCACGGTAAGTAAGATTTTATCAGACAAATTTCACCATGTTGGGTTGCTGCTAATACACACAGTCGACAAGCGGAAGAGATCAACTAGATCTGAGTGGCAATGATAATGAAAATAAACTTGTAATCTAGTAATCAAGTTAAAATGTCCTCACCTTGACATCAGAATCAGGACAGTGTGTGCAGGGCTGAGTTGTTGGGTGGTCTTATATAGTCACTCCATTCCAAGTTATACATATGTGTGGGTGTGTGTATGTCTCTATGTTTGCTTCCTTTGACCGGTTTAACGAGGTTATTGTTTTTTTTTGTTGCAACACATACAGCCTTCACATGCACTATATGTTGATGAATCAACAGAACCATTAAAAGCCCTTGTTCCTGATGTTGCTTCAGATTCTATCAGAAAATGTGGCTCAGTCCAGTTCGGATTACCCCGTTTATAAAAGATCTGTTGATGCCATCAGATGTCATACTTGTCATGGTTGATGCTTTGTTTTCCATCTTCGGCTCTCTATTTGTCTTGTATAATTTCGTCCTTTTCTTTTTAATGTCATTATTATAACGTCTATCTTCACTCCACCCTGTTTTCACTGCTGCTCTGCCTACTCGGTTTGTTTAATATCGAGGTGTCACAACTCTTCTTGTGTTTCTTTGTCCTTGTTCATGAAGGTGAAGCATGTTCTATCTCCTGGACACCCTTAAGTCACCTTAAGTTTAAGCCTTAAGTTTTGTTTAAAAGATTTCCTGAGCTGAAAAACTCAGTCCTCCTGACAGCAGCACAAATGATGTCTGACCACAAGTGACATTAGTATCCACCTGGATGCATTGTACAAGTGAAGACTGGCTTGCTGTCTATTTCATGTTTTAGTTTATCTGTTTTGTCGCTACTTCTCATTATCATTAGTTCAAGGATTTCACAAAAAGCACTGATAACATAGAGAATTTAAAAAATCTTCCTCCAGATGACTGACGTAACTTACACTGAACTTAATCAATTATCAGACTGACCCACATGAGGCTGACAGCTCAGCTGTTATATCACAAAAACAAACTATTCAGATATGTGCACACTAACAGGAGAAGTCAGAAAGTACATTTACACTATGTTCACGGCAGCCAAGTGTCAAAAGTGGAAAGTGCAGCTGTAATCTGGAGGCTCCAAGGTGCGCTACGGTTCATCCCGTGGTCCATCACGGACACAAACGCGTTTCCTCAGGAGTTGTGACGTTCCGGTGCGGCCAATCACGTCTCTCGCGTTCAGAGGAAGGCGTGGCACGTTTTTGACATTCTGTCATGGCTTTCTACAGATTAAACTGGATATTTTTAAGCACATTTATGCCCCAAGGGCAGTGTTGCCAGATTGGGCTGGTGATTAAAATTCAGGCTGCTTTTGTCCACATTTGGTGAGTTTTTAATATTGTGCAAACATCTCTCTCTCTCTCTCTCTCTCTCTCTCTCTCTGCAGAGACCCAGCAGAGGTCTGAAAAGAAGCTATACAGACTTTGAACAAACTCTCTCACAGAAAGAGGTTTTCTGATCCATTTCTTTAAAAAAAATTAAATAAGGTGAACTCAGTCAGACAGTGGCAGTACATATTGTGTTACTTGAAGTACTTTTGGATTATCTGCTAAGGCTTGTTTTGAGAGACATACTCTCTTAACATAATAAGATCCATTTATGTAATTATGTCAAATATGCTCTGAATGAAATAATTATGTTGTTCTCCTCACAACAAAAGTAGTCCTTCTATTCCAATTATAATTTTTTTTAATAATAGAAACAGTTTTGTTTTTAAAATGGGTGGGCCCATTAAATAAAGAAATATGTTGTGATAGTTTTTTTTTTTCTTTCTTTGAATTTCAGGAACAAGTGCAGAAAACATGTATATTCTTCAAATTTGAGAGGCATATCCTGGAGGTAAGCACGACCTCCCATGTGCAAAAGTTTCCATTTATGATTTATAGAATAAAACTTTGAAGCTTTGAAGACACTTGCCTCTGTTTGCACGAGTCAAATAATATTGGGAACAAAACTTTCAAATTATTGCAGAGTTCCCTTCTGTCTGGACTGATGTCATGTTGAGTTATTTGTATTCATGGTTGCCTCGCAACTTATCGTGTTTTGGTTCCTAATGCTCCTGTTTTCCTCATTATGCTTTTGACTTGAATATCCATGTTCTTGTTCATGCCTTCGTGATTCATGTGTGCCGGTTTTTGTTTGGTTTGTTTTGAAGTGCACCATCCTTCCCGACATAGCTACTGTGTGACTCCACCCTGGTAATGACTCCTGAGCTCTCAAGGTGACCGGATTTTCAGGTCACTATACTTGTCTGTGCTCAAGCATTTCATTTAGAGCTATTTATCTCATGGCTGCTGCCAAGTGTTGATACCTTGCCGTGCTTAACTCGTCATAATTCACTCATCTTGTTGCAAACCAACGATATCTTGCATTGTTCTTCTTGTACTACTGTTTCATGAACTTCGTTTAAAAACCAAAACCGTATCAGTCTTTCATGTTCTTGAGAAGAGTACACTCATAAATCATGTGCAATTCGATACATGCAATTCCAATACCAGTCTGAACCTTTTGCACAGCACTGTTTACCGTACATCTCACTGTAAAAACATTAGAGCTGTATTTCATATTATATCTTGGCATGTCATGTCATGTCAAACACAAGTTTTGATCCTTTTTGTTAAATGAATATATGTAGTTGTATTCATACAAAGAAATATATATTTTGTATTATTAAGCATGTTTTGGAAGTTTTCAAGCTCTCAGTTTGAAGCACTGTCGGTCTTGATCTTGCCTTGAATCCTCTATGGGTGTTCAGTTTTTGTCATGTATTAATTCCTTATCTTTACTAAGATTTGTGTGCATATATGTGAGGGAGCTGCATGAACAAGCCAATCGGTAACCTGCTTACAGTAATATTTTCATGAAAGCTTTCACGGCAATCAGATACTGAATATCTCTGCTCATCTCAAAGCAAATTGAATCCGGTCAACTGGACTTGGTCACACAGTATGTTTTGGATGACGTTTCAGCCCTTGTCCAAGTGGCTTCATCAGTTCACGCTGTCCCCTTGACAAGGCTGGCAAATCTAACAAGATAGTACAGAGCTCAGGTCATGAAACTCTTTAGGTGTGTCATGCAGGGTTTCATTGTTGATAGGCTAATAGTTCTTTAGTTGAATTACAAAATGAATTAAAAAGCATTGTTTCTATGAAAAAGGTGGAATAAACATGTCATGTTTGACATCAGTTGATATGTAATTGCATTTTAATTTGTAGATGATGATGTCATCACAGGAGCTTCATCCAGACTCTACTAACATACATTTGTGTGTCACAGATAACAGTGTAAACCCAACAATGACAGGAATTACTCTGAGGGTTGTTTTGTTTCTCACACTGGAAAAATTCAACAATCGCTTTATAAAATATGCATGGTTAAAATCTGAAGGTCACAAACAAACAAACAAAAAAGACTTACACTCATTTGGTGATGGAAATTTGAAGGCATGGCATGTCTGACATCAAACACATTCGCAGCCTCTGAGCCTGCAGCAGCATGTTGTAGGTTTGATGTGAGGATGTTCCTGTTTTGACCCTCGGGGTGCTATTGCTCACCTGGGTGGAAGATGAACCGTTTTGGCTTATGGAGAGCTGACTGGAGTGTGGATCACTAAAGTGACACAACACTCTCCTTTGAGGCTGCTGGTGATAGTATCTGGTACACTGGCCTTTTGGCTGCAGGTTTGCTGAGGTCACTTGGGTTTTATTTCACTGGCGGAAGGTACCACTGGGGTAGAGTAAACGGCTTTTTAGTGGAGGAAATGTGAGTAATATCATGAAGATGTGTTGCTAAATCAAACTCATGCAATGGTACATTTTGTGAGTGCGCCTGAAAAAACATACTTTCATTTAATCTGAATGCCTGTTCACGGAATGGAGTATTCAATACAGCTGGAAGAATGGAAAGGCACCACACCTTTTTATAATGAGCATGTCAAAAGTCACATTATAGTCTTAAGCAGATGTGACAAGTGAGGATTTGTACTTTATTGAACTACAGTAGATTTATCAGTTATCAATGCTTTAAATGAGTGGGTTTGTTGCTTTGTGATGGCTGCTTATTTTGTCTTCATTTGTGCACAAATATCAGTTCAAAGTTACATTTAAATAATTGGAGCGGCAGACGTTGATGAATTGAGGAGTGATTAAGTTACAAATGGATATAATAATGGAGTTCGTTAAGTCCAGATAATTTATTAGCCACTCTTCAATAAGGGAATACAATAACTTACAAGATTGTTCAGATTTTCTCTTGTTGTTTCACTGAAATTGCAACTAATTTTCTGCAAAATCAATGTATACTTATTGCCTATTAATCTCTGTTCACAGACATACACAGAAATATTTTTGCTAATGCATGACCCCTGGAGGCCTCCGTAGTTACCAAAAAATCATTCTCAAAAATACATCAAACAATTTTATGCTTTTAAGTCACATCTAAGCGTCTTCCTGTATCTCTACCTAATTAGGCCTCAAGGCAAATCAGTCCTCCCAAAGTTTCATTTCTGACACTCTAATCTTGACTTAAAAGGATTTACACCGTACAATACTGAGCATATTTTGCTGATTATTATGGATTTTCATTTCTCCAGGTACCTTGATTTTCTCCAGCAGTTAAATACAAAAAAGTACATAAATTAGCCTAATTGGTGACCCGAACACAGCTGAAAGTGTAAATCTGATGAGATGGCTGTTGAATTTGGTCCTATTTTTGTGAATGATGGTAATTTAGTAAACCATAGACTAAGTTTTGTTCTCTTTCTTTCTTGTTATTCATGGCAATTTAGACACATGCTTGTTGGTTTTTTGAATGTTATTAGAGAGATGTTTTGAGTGTCTATAGATGTTACCAGTTGAGTTGTATGAGTTTAATGTTTTCTTTACTCCGCTCATGAAATGACTTGCTGCAGCAGAACAGTAAGAGTCTCTCTGGGCATCTGCACTGTCACGACTAAATATTGTATCCTCTCTGCATAGCCCTGTGATGGAGGAGACTTCACAGTCCTCTCGGCACTTATGTGTTGAGATCCACTAGCGACTGGGGAGAAGCCTTGTGCTCAGTGCAAATGTTTCCTGGAGAACAGAATCAGATCAGCCGGAGGCATGAACCCCAGAGAGGGATCAGACCGAGACGACGAGACAGAGCACACTGGATTCACCTGGGAAAAAGTTTGACTGAGCCACTGAATAGAATTAAATAAGCGAGGAGAAAAGAGACACATGACAATGTTCAGACTGCTGTGAAGTTTTAAAGAGCATTTTTGCAGCTGTTACATACGGTACAGGGGCATTAATAATGAAGAACGCCATTGAAACAGTGACAGCATATCCCAAAATAGAAATTTATAAAATAGGAAAAGCAGAAATGTCAAATATACTACATGAACATACAAGCCTAACATATGATAAAAATAAAAAGAAATTGATCATACTGTTACCATTAATGTTAAGGAGTTTGAGAACAGAGTTTGATTTTCTTACAGTATTTTCATCAATATTGGTGTCATTCAATAAATTCCAATGAAGCAGTTTTAAACCCTTGTACTCTTATTGTGATTTTGTCCAGTGCTGTAGTCCTGGATAAAATATCTTTCTACTCTAGCATGTTTGGTAAATTTATCGTGTCTTTTGATGCTGAGCATTGTATTTCCCTCTGTAAACATCCTATGTTAGCAGAGATTTCTTGCTGCAGTCCTCAGGATCAGTCCGCTCCCATCCCTGTCGAATCCGGGTGAGGGTGCGGTCCACACACGGCAAGAGGAACAACAGTCTGAGGACCAGGACGACAGTTGGAACGATGAGGCAAAGCATGTATCCCGGGGGAGTGTTCCACTTGTAGGTACTGGGGTTAAGAAACCTGTTCCAGCCATACAAGTACGTGTGCAAAGTGCAGAACAACAATGTCAGGTAGCCCAACTTCGACTGAAAAAGAGAGAGAAAAAATAAAAGGTAAAGCTCATCTGTTTGTGTAAATACGTTTTATTTACACAAACGTATGGTTGTTCCACAAACAGAACAGGCTGTTCCGTTTGTGGTACGTTTCAACGTATCTGTGGGCCGGTGCCCCCTGTGGTCAGAAGTTGTGCGACCCCCAGTGTGGAAGGCCCAAAATGCGTCCCTTTCCTCACCTTATTCCTCGGTGCCCTGCCATGTCTTCATATCACTAGGCATGTCTTCACTAATGGTGTGTGTCTGCATGTGTGCTTGTGTGGTCATTTGCTTTTTATTCATGTATTTTATCTTTGCACTGTTTTTAATTCTTGTTGTAGCACTTTGTGTTATTTCAAAGTATAAAAAGTGCTATATAAATAAAGATTGATTTGATTTGATTTGATTTAAAAGACTAAATGAAATGGAATTTGTTTGATCTTTTTTTTTTTTTTGGAGTACATATAGAGGCATTCTGGCCATCTTGGAGAGCAGAGACATTACCTGGTCTAATCAACAACACAGCAGGGTTACCACACAATTACACACATTGTGAAATGCAAGGTGAAAATGAGAGACGCTATCTACAAGTGTTAATGTGACGTGATGAGCATAATTATAGTGTTGAAAAGCCAGTGATGATTATCACTCCAAATGCTGAATGGAAACCTCCTCTCCGCCCTTCCAATGTACATATTGATGAGGAGAATGTATAGATTCAGTGGTTCTCAATTATGTGTCTATGTATCTTCTATACTCGCATATAAAAGCTGAACAAAAAATTATTGTCTTGTTACTGTTAATGGCACCTTTTGTTGCATTTATCGAGAGGCATAATTATTATTTATTTGCATGTCTTTTCAGTGTCAAAAATTAAAAGGTACAACTAAAAATTAAAATGACCATTTAATACCAGGCTTTAAGAGCTGATGTCAGCCTGCAGTATTCCTGACATGATTTTAGGTATTTTTAACCTATTTCAGTTTAAATAATGAACAACTGCAATAATCAAGTGAATTATACCAGGGAAACGTGTGACCTGTGCATGAAGACAATCACATTCATCTCCTATTGAAGCGTTCATAGTCATATAGTACAACATGTACGCGTGCATGCATACGCATCGAGAGACAAGAACGAAGCCTCAATAACGGCCGGGATGTAGCCCAGGATAATGTATGCCCCCAAATTATACGTGATGAATAACTTAACATTTAAAGTTCTGCTCTAATTTGGGCTGGGATGGAGGGGAGGGGCAGAATGAGAAAATGAGCCTGACATGACCTAGTTACATTTATGAATGAGGTTGTTCACTGTAGTGAGGCCGATTTAATTTCCAATTGGTCAAAATGAGAAAAAAAATAGTCAATAAATGTGTCTGCTCAAGTGAAAACAATCCTACAATAGAAAAGGGAAACATTTACTTTAAACTTTGAATGGATTACTTCCAATCAGAAGTTGAAAACAGCTGTCAGGCCCATGCAACTGTTTTCCATCTCGGCTGGAGCACAAATCTATATTCATCAGTCAGACGTTGAGCTAATGAACAGTGATAACAGTGGACTTTCATAGAGCACTTTGAAAAACCTCCAGCAGACATGTTTTAGGAGGATACTACTTAAGCCAATTTAACACTGTGAACATCTCTGTATCATCAATCTGGTTGTCTTCAGTAGCTTTGCAAGGTCATAGTGTCATGGTGAGATTAACAGTATCCCCAAATTAAAACTCCCTGTGAATAACTTTGTATTCATTTTTTTTAATAGATGTTTTATCAAATGTTGCAAGAATGGCTGCAAAATATTCAGCGCTGCTGTTTCTTACAGTCACGGTTGTTTTGTGAGTAAAAGGAGAGCCATGTTAGTTAGTTACTGAAAGCGTCAAGCCTCTGTTTTGTTATCATTGTGTTAAAGTGAGTGTAACATTTACCTCAAATGATGTACCACATTTTTGGGTTTACAGGGGAAACATCATTAAATGCAGAAGTAACAATTTCTGCCATTTAATAATTCCCATAAAAAACATGCAGGCATGGAGAAAAACATTTGCTCAGGCAAATATCCGTTACAGAGACTGCTGGGGACACTGCTGGAAAATTCCACTCTCTCATTCCTGCACTGGTGGATTGTGCTGTTTATTCGCATAAACAGGATTCAGAGATTGAGCCAAATGTGGATGGGCTGCACAGTTAAAGTCGAGTTCTGTGTCCATAATGTGCCAGTGTGAGTATTTGCACACAATGAAGATGACACTGCAGATAACCTGATTTCATATGAACCAGACACACATGGCAGTATCCACCTGAATGAAGCTGAACTCTCTCCAACTGAGAGCGTTGCTGACAGAGGGGAGAGAGGTTATTCCCAGCAGAAGATAGAGGCCAAATCCCAGAATCCCCATAGAGTAGTACGAGTCAGTACGCCAAGCCATGGTGGTGTCAAGCTCTGATGTTTGGTTCTCCTTGATCTTAAAGAGACAGTCAACAAAAACAAAAGCGATTAAAAGTGTTTACATTTTTATTTACAAAATGTGTGTCTAGTATTAGAAACATGTAAACAAAAACAAAAAGTCCTACAGTTGACTTACCTTTGAGATTGTACTTGCCGCAATCTTGTATCTCACATAATATCTGAGGAGAAATATGGCAAAGACACTTAGAAGTAAATCCTCACTAAAGCAGCTAATCTGTGGTTTGTCATCATAACTTCTTGTGTTTTGTAATCTCGCTGCAGTTGTTTTAGGGCCTGAGCTTTCACTCCTATCAACTCAAGGTTCAGGTTAGCCTTTTGTGTGTCTCTAAAATGAAGCGGCACACAAAAGTCCTCCATGATAATTGAACAACCACTAATCCACTGAGGATGACTGATTTCATTTTATTATGCCTTATAATAACCTCTGTAGATGCTACAGTCGCCAGGTTATTCGGTGTATTTAACTGAGAGTGATGCTGTGTAATACAACAGCCCTGCCACCTTGTGAGGGAGGCAGAGTAAATTCCTGTAATACTTCTTGGCATTAACGCAATTTCTTTCACCAGCAGTCCAAATGAACATAAAGTTGAAACAATGCCTCTCTGAAATCGTTTTAGCACGGCTTAACTATTAACACTTCCATTTATCGTGTGGGTGTGTGTATGTTTACTGAAAGTAAGACAAGTGATCAGCCAACGACAGAGTCAAAGAAAGAAACAACAATTAATCCCGGTAGGCTTAATTAACAGGACATAAGTATTGTCTCAATACATAGTCTTTTTAGATATTTTCTTGGATACCGGCAGGAGACATGTCATTTTTTTAAAGACCATTATGCTAATTAGGATTAAGAAAGACTTTTAAATGACAAACCACGACTTACCGTAGAGGAATTATGAGGGTGTACAGTACATGGAGGGAAGCGAAGGCGAGCGCTACCAGTCCGAGCTGTTTCCTGCACAGCATCCAGCGATCCAACCAGTCAGGGAAACGCCTGAAACAACATACATTTGGCTTGTACAACAAAGTATTTTAACTATGTTGGTGACTGTACACATCTGTGCATATGCTGAACACCCATCATAATTTGAGCCCTGACTTGTATTTGGTTCCCCTGTAGAGCTGCAGGAAGGCGGCGATGATTCCCGGGAGGTAACACAGAGACAGCATAATGAGAGACACTATTGGAAACACCTAAAAGATGGAGAATAAGAGCAGAGGGGATTATCATGAGAATTATTTGCACAGGATTCAGGAATTCCTACTCTACATGCCCAGAGGCTGTGTTTCAAGGAGTCACATGATAATTTAGAAGAGCATAAACAGTGCTCACCTTGTTGGCTAGGGACACCATGATTCTGAAGGAGATGTCTTTTTTCTGCTCGACATATGCATAGATGACATCTCTAATGAGGAGGTAGAAGAAGAAGAAGGCGGTGAGGCCTAGGGCCAGGCGCAAGGGCAACCTCCACTCTGGAAACAGCTGCAGGGGGAAGTCCTCCAGCTCTTTGGCCGCAGACAGTGACCCCCTGTCCAGAACAGTGAACCCCAGTTTGGTCGCCGTCTCTGCCACCATCTGCTTTGCTTCTGCATTGTTCCCACACAGGTACACCTAGAGCATAATGATACCCACTGTTTTCTTTAAAGCACCACAGATGGTTCGTGTGAGAGGTATATGTCTCAATTTCCTCATAATTATGCATTTGCAAATATAGTCATAAAAGACTCTAGAGATCTGAACATGAAAGATGCTGTATAAATGCTAACCAGGCATCTACTAAAACAATGGTAAGTCAACACAAGTGTGATTTGCTGTAAATGCAGCATCCCGCAAAATATATATGCGCAACCTCAAAACACACACACACACACACACACACACACACACACACACACACACACACACACACACACACACACACACACACACACACACACACACACACACACACACACACACACACGCACTCCCCAGTGGTTTCTCCTGTCCTCTGGGACAGCACAGCCAGATCAAAATGAAACTGAAAAACTCACATATGCTGCAGCTTTGCTGTACAGAGCTGGAGTGTAAAACATGTGAAGGGAAGCTCAGATCTAGCAAGACTGTCGAGTTAATTGATTCCCGGATACATCAGAGACAGCATTCACAGCAAAGACATAAGGCTGACTTCTTGGATTTGAATTATTTTACTTGGATTTGGTTTGATCACAACTTCAAAATGAGTTAATAATATAAATTGGAGTGCAACGCTTTTCTTTCTTGAAGAGACTATTGTTGTTTCAACTTGTTGGTCAGCACCCACTATGCAAGCACATCAGACAGCTGTCAAATGCTGGTGGTCCTGCGGTGGAACAGAAATCTGACAAACAGCGTGCTTAAATCCAGAATGAGATTTGTCAGCATGAGAGGAAAATACATTCCTAAATAGTGAAAGAATGAACCTCAAAGTTAATCTTCCTCTAGCTTTCAGCCAAGAGACTTTAACAAGCAGTTTCAGTACCTGTCTGTTGGCATCTGAAGGTCCATTCTGAAGTGTCCAGGCAGACAAAGTGTTAAAAGCTTTCACCACATGAGCTCCTGGGACAAGCCTGGACAGGAAACAACAAAGTTTTACTTCACATGCTTCCAATTGTTGCTGATTCTGACCACATGGTCTATGACATGTACCAACATGTTAGATTATTACATTACTGCCTTTCAATGAACTTACCTCTGCAGATACTCAGCATTAGCCTCTGGATGTAGATTCTTTTTTAAGTTGTTGCTGACATCTACTAGCACCTTTGATCAATGAAATAAGTGGAATGGATGAAAAGTTCTAAATTAACCAACTGCTTCATCAGACAAAGATATTTTGATCGTGCATCGTGGTACCTTTCCCTTTAACTGAGGTTCAAGTGTTTCTAGGAAGCCGTAATTTTCTCTGTGAATACAAACAAACACCAGGTTGGCAGACTGGGCTGCTGCTCTGTGGCTCATCACCTGTACAACACACACACACACACAACACTACTGTCATTATACATCGGAATATATTCACTGATAAACTAGTTAGATACATGTTGTAGGGCACTACTTTAGTTGTTGCACTTAAGATAAAGCCAGAGTGCAGAATTTATGATTCAAAAAAGACACAGCAACATTCAAATGATCAAGTTCAGCAAGTCATATTTCTCAGCCTGAGAAAGTTTCTCCCAGCTTGTTTTTTTATAGCAGCTACCACACTTTCACTGTTATCATACAGCTATGTGTGTTCTGAGATCAAAGCACATGATGACACATATCAAGCAATTACAACAGCAATCTTAAAATCACAACCAAAATAAGCTCCACTCCCATGTTTGTTAGGACATCATACTGTGTACCTGAGTTCCCGGAGGCAAGGGGCCACAGCTGTGGGGTCTGCGGCTGCCGTACAACACCCTGTAGCCAGACTGGAGCAGACGCTGGCCCAGAGAGATCCCTAAGTCGCCCGTACCAAAGATACACAGGGGCGTCTGCTCAGGGGCAGCTGCCATGTCCAGAGGACACAGTGACACGGCCTCTGGCTTCACCTCCTGTGACATGCTGCTCAGTCTGTCAGCCGTCACGGCCGCAGCCTGACACAATCTGTGAGAATATCTCCTGTGGTTTCTCGAAGAACAAAACACTCCACCAGGTCTTCTGTCAGTGCTTGACAGCTGTATTGAGAGAGAGCCAAGTGATCTGGCTGGATTTGAGACCGGTCTAATGAAAATGCTTTCTTCAAATTAGCAGTTCTTTTAAGTGCCCCTGGAGGGGGGGAAAAAGAAGAAAAAGTATAAGTAGAATCCACTATCTGGAATTCAAGTTCACATGCCCGCACTTCTTAACTTATCACCTTTTAGAGTGACAGATTTCTCCGTCTGGAGTCTGTTTTTCTCTCAGTTCATCCCCTCCCATTTTGTGACGGGCTCAGGTTGAAGCCCGTCTGGACTGGGAAAGTCCATGGCAAAAGGTTGTGTGTGTGTGTGTATGGGGGGTTTGAGGGTGGGGGAAGTCCAGCGAGTGAGTCATTTTTCCCTGAATCGGTCTGCCTGTCTATAGTTATTTGTTTTTGGAAGGCAAATACCAAAAAAAAAAATTTAAAAATCACAAAGTGTGACCTTCTTCTGGGAAACCTGCTGATCATCCGTTACAAGTTATGCAACATCGGGAAGTAATGTTGCTTTATGTTCCTGCCAAAACTTTGCGGTTTTTCTGGTTTTACCTAATCGCTGGCACACTGGTGTGTAAGTGAAAGGCTGAACACAGAAAGGAATTTCCCATGTAAAAGAATGCGAGTCACATTTCGTCAGCTTCTCAAGGACAGAGTCTTTATCACACATTTAGGCACTTACACAAAAACCAAAGTCCAAAACATGAGCATCGTGCTTTAAACCGTTTTGTAAATAAACTGCTTGGTACATTTTCAACTAAAAGACTTTATGACAATTAACTTATCGCAGTTGCAGAGCCGTCACATTGAGCTCTCTACAAACAAACTCTCTGCACCGATTCAAGGTCACAGTCAGCAAACATTTGGGCAGGAATGCTCCCCTCCCCCTTCTCACACTGTCTTCACATTCACCAGTAAATAGCGTAATAACTCTGACATTAATGCAATGAAAAACAGCACACATTTTGTATTGGCAGGTTATTTGTGGTGAACTTGCAGTTAAAGGACCCAAACCTTATAGTCAGCCGCTGATAAGGTGGTCAGTGGAGGCACTCACTGAATTGAGGATTTTTTTCAGGCAAACCTAGCACTTAGAGTCTAATCTTCTCTCTTGTGCTGCCCCTATGAGTAATTAATGTTCTTAGTTTTGTAACTGAAGTTGGCCTCTGAGGGCAGGCTTCTTTTATTTTCTCAGCGGTCAGGAATAGCGCTGTTCAGGGCTGAGGTGAACCACAGACCCAGTGACCTGTCCTAAACTATAATTACTCCCACCGCTCTGCTGCTTCTGTAAGTCGCCAGTATGTGTTTGTGCAAGCATGTTGTCCACATGTGATGCACGCGCACACACAAACACACAGAGACACAAAGGATAATGTAATGAACTTTGTTGCTGATCTGGTTTCTTGGGCAGTAATTAGCCTGAGACCTTGAACCAAATAAATCTTCTGCTGTTTGGAAAACAGTTACTCACTTACTCTTCATCCCACACAATGACAAAGTCTTAAAGATGTATGGCGCTCATGAGGAGTGCTCAGTTATAATAAACAAAAAAAGATAACTGGACATTTAGCATCAGTCGATAAACAAAAGAATGCCTGATGGGAAGAGTCTCAGAGTTTGATTTTTATGCAGAAGGTCAGAGCTATTTTTATGGATTGGGGTTGGTTGGGTGTTTTGTTCTCATACTGAATGGTCAGTCATCACTGACACAGAGTTCGTTGCCCGCTAAAGTCAAGCTCAATGATAGTAAAAGCTCAGACACCAAAGCACCAAGCTATACCTCAGTGCATACAACAGCCGCTGTCTAATACATGCAGGCTACAAAGCAAACAATCCACGTCGGTGGTTTTCCGATGACCAAACTGTAAGCAAATGGAAGCAGCAATCACATATCAAATGTAAGGTCTGGCAGAAAACAAGGGTGATGATTTGACCGCCCAATATTACCAGGCTGCAGCCGTTATCATGATTAGCTTCATACATTGTAATATCTGATTGTCTACGCAAAAAGCAGGATGCATTAAGGCCACAAGTCTATGCTAATGAATTCTGGTGCATGAAATGAGGCCCACTTCAACATTCTGGTTTCTGTAGTCTTTATACTATGTAATCAGCAGGATTGATTGTGAGATTCAATCTTTCGAACTTTGAATGCATTGTGTGCACTGTTCTAAATTTTCAGGCAGCTTTAATTAATCTGTAATTGTGACTATGGTGCAAGTTGCTGTGTAAAGGAAACTAAAATAAAAGTAGATGTGGATTATCTACAGTGATACACAGTTATTGAAGCAGATGATCACCAGGTAATGGATTATCTGATATATAAGTAACTGCAACATTCTTTAGAGAGCATGCTGAATGAGATCAATTATTAATCGTCTACAGTGGAAAGATTTGTTGCAAATTGTGATTTGGTGCCTAAAAGAAAGAGGAAGACCAAGTAGGAAGGGAATGGGTGTGTTTAAAGCGATTCTAGATTGTGGTTACACTGTACTGCAGAAGCTTGCTTGGGAAGAGGTGGTTGAATCTGAGGTGTGACCGAGCCAAGGAGCCACTGTGCCGCAGGGCACAAAGCAGAGGAGCGAGAAACATCCTGGTCTCAGGCCCATGCCGGGTACAGTGACTTTTCTCTCTTCTCGCTTCACCTCCTCTGCACGACACATCTGCTGTATGTGTTTCCCTCAAGGCTTTGCGTGTCCTCATATGAGCCCCTTCAGCTATCTTTTTGAGGTTATGTTTTGGGTTGCAGGCCATGACCCAGCACAGCTAAAAAGGCCAGATCTAAAAGCAGCTTTTCTTAAGGCAGAAATATAAGAGAGGCCTTGGCTGGAAAAAACAACCCACACGTACTCTCAGCATTTGCTCAGAAAATGGCTGAGCTGTCAAAGCCCTCCTTTTTGTAGGGCCTTTACATGAGTAACGGAGGAAAATAACGTCCAGCTGGCTGGTTGGCAGCAGATATTATCCTTAGTGAAACTTATCTTGGCTTCGAACAATGTCAGAAACTGTGTTGCAAGCTGTGTATCTCTCTCTCTCTCTCTCTCTCTCTCTCTCTCTCAGCTCTATGGTCTATCATTTTGATCGTTGTGGAGATTTACAGTGGAATCTCCCTACTGACCCCTACTGCTCTGGTGTTCAATGAGTGGCCTGTAAAGTTAATGGGTTAGATCCAATCTCCCCTTGTATCACACACACACACACACACACACACACACACACACACACACACACACACACACACACACACACACACACACACACACACACACACACACACACACACACACACACACACACACACACACACACACACACACACACATCACCCTGTCTCTCTATCTGTTACAATGTAGAACATCGCTGGGATATGGCCTCTTCTTTATAGCGGTCCTAATCATAGTGGTTATAAAACCTGACTGAAAGAGTTAGCAGTAGACCTGGTAACACCGATGCATGCAATATTAGATGAGCAAAGAAGAATTGAGACTCTTCCCTTTCCTATTTCCCAAAATGGGAAACTTACTGTAAAACACATTTTCAACCTTAGAGGCCTTTCACGCAATGACTCAGGTATTTGTTTGTGTGTGACCTGAAAAACTGCACAGCACCCCAAAACAGAAATTGCAACGTATACTTCAAGAAAGAGGAAGTGAAAACATCACACATGGTTTTTTAAACAAAACTGACTACTGTAATTATCTAATAAATCAATAAACATTCAAAATAACTCAACTAATACACGTTCACATCTCAAGAGCCAGTTTCTGTTGCGGGGGCCTGGGAAGCCACATGGCTCCCAGTCACCAGCTGCTCCACAACAAACACTGGCCACAGGCTTGGCTCTCGGTGACCCTTGTCCTGGCAGGGTCCATGATTGTTTGTGTTCTGTATTCATGGTGAATTTAGTGTGGCTCTGCAGGAGAATGTGCTCCCAACGGCATAGCTCTGAAGATCACTATACCGTGCAAGCCCTTCCGCAACGACAAGGCCATTTATGAATGTATGCATATGAATTCAATGTTGCTGTAATAAAAATGTATATGGGTTTTGAAACATAAACCCTGATCAATGCAGCCATTGAAAGCCAACAGCCATGCTATATTTAGACATCTTCATGACAGCTCTTGTGTTATGTGATATTTTCTGGGTCAGATGTGACTCTTTGTACGACCAGATACCTCAAGATCCAAAGAAGAATATCTAAGTGAGACCTGTGTGTGGGTCGGGTAAAGTCTGATGATGAAATGCAGCAGCAGCAGCAAGTGTGGCAGCACACGCTGCAAACTGAGTCATAAAAGCAGTCACACTGGCAGACCAGGAGTGTAACCGCGGTTTTTGACAGCTTAAATACGCCACCTTATTACAAAAGCCCTGTTGGATGGTACAGCAAATAGTGTGTCACATGATGCTCAAATTGTCCGCCTGAATTAGCTTTGTAGGCTTTGTTCCAGATGTGCCATTTAGGATTTAACCTGCCAGTCTTGCATAGTAGAATAACAAATATGTTCTGAAATATTTCCAGAAATGTGATCAATATGTACCACCGCCCTCCATCCAAAAAAGCCCTCTTGCCACACATGTTACAGTAAAAGACGAAGTGAAACTCAATAAACCAGAAGCAGCCTGGTCATTTCAGCACTTCTATGTTTGGAAAAGTGTTTTGCTTCTCTGAGTCATCTGTAACTCTAAATGGCAAGAACAACATTGGCATAAAAACATTCAAACTAAGAAAATTTGAATAAAACATGTTAAAGTGACCCCACACGCACACAAGGACACTGTAACGCTCAGCTGTGCCTTGCATGCATCTTTGATTCACGAAGAGTAGTACAGACCTCAGCAAGCTGCAGAGGAAAACCAAACCTTTTCCACTTCTAACCTAATCTGCCCTCCCTTCTTGTCTTTAATCACACCATTAATTCCCATTTCTGTTTTTTTTTCTCCCCCCATTTTACTCCAGCCCCCATTCCTTCTCAGCTGCTTCAACATCAAATCCCACTCTGGAACGGAAGTCCTCAAGGTAGTGAATATATAATGCATCCCTGCGACCACACACTGTTGAATATTTCACTCTGACAGTCATGTATAATTATAGTTGACTCTATGTCAAGCTGTCACTCCAGTGCCCCCTCTCTCGTCCTTTTTTTTTTTCTTCCCTTCAGGCCTCAAAAAACTGTTTCCTTGCCAGTGTGGGCTGCCTTTTCGTCCTTTGGAAGAAGTGGATTGCTCAATTACTGTCAATCGTCGACTGGCAAACCACTATTCACACCTGGCCCCACCTCCGATGAAACACAGTCGGGGAGCTTACAGTTACTGACAAACGTTTGGGTGGCACAGCGCAGACATCCGCAGAATGCATACTGGGGCATTTAGGAAATGAGATAAAGCAAGTGGTAACGATCCTCATGAGGGTGGTAATGAGACTTAATGGGAGTTAATGGGGTTACACTGATCAGGATAGCAGAGAGACCCCAGGTTAATACAGCTACTAACAGGACAAAGACTGAGTGTTTGTGTGTGTGTGTGTGGGCTGGGATTTGCATACACACGTGTACTATCTCGCGCACACACCACACACATGCACACGCAGCCAATATAAAGGCCTGTCTCAGCGCTCGTGCCACAGACTGAAATCATTAGATCGTTATACCTCTCAGCAGTTTAAGAATTATACATGAGCCCTCTGGAAGGTTCCTTTCTTTGATTTTCTTGTCCTATGCAACTGTTAGGGTTACACTGCCTGTGTCTTTGTGTGTCAGTCAGTGTGTGCATGTTGGAAAAAGTGTGTTCTTTCAAGTATTCTGCGCTTAGCAGCAGTTAATTAGATGAGGGTGAGTGTTACCTGTGCCGAGGCCTTTGATGAAATATGTTCAAAAAGACAGTGTGGGGGGGGGGGGGGGGGGTCGCAGAGAATGAGATGGGAGGAGAGCACCAGCAAAAGCGAGTGGGAAAGTGTCAGGGTCTGTGTGTGTGTGTGCATGTATGTGGGGGGGGGGTTGATATATAGAGATGGCTCGGAGAAAATAGAGAGGATATAGAAGGGATAATAGTGAAAAAGAAAGGGAGCCGGGGCAGGAGCAATAGCAGCAGCAAGGGAAAGTGACAGAGCGCAGAGTCGAGCACATTCATTTTTAATCGAGGAGAAAAGTCAGTTTCACCCCAAAAAGGAAGGCTGATAGATGAGGCCCATTCACTCAGAGGCTCTGCTCCATGCACACAAAGCACACACCTATTCACAAAGCACAACACATATGCTCCCAGCTTCGCTTAACATTAACTGATTAGGCTGTTTTGCTTTGTGAGAGGGAATTGCATTGAAATTCTATGAAACCCATGAGAGAACGTTTGGATTATAGTTTTTCCTTCATCCTAATCAGACTCAAATCCTCCTTTTTAACCTTAATACTTTAATTCTAATTACTCCACACAAGCTTCAGTGAGTGAAAAACTGGGAATGGTCCTTATCCTTGGGGACAGTAAGAAGGATGGACAGCAGGAGACAAGCCAGAAAAGAGGAGAAGAACAAAACCGAGAGTTGAAAGAGGAGGGAGTGGAGAACTAACTCACATGAATTAGACGAGTGTGTCTCTCACAATTGTTTCATGACTAACCTTAAAATGCTTGGATGTCTGAATGACAGGCACACAGAGCTTAACCAACAAAGACATTTTCTATGTACTGTATTTTGTAGGGGGGTGTAGAAACACAACCATGGTTCTCAAAATTGAGACGGCACTGCATATTGAAGCTGTCCGCTTCATCAAAAGAGCAAGCAACATGGTTGGCTGTGCCATGAAAGGGCCAATTTTCAACAGGCCAGTATATAACTACGTGTGTCCCTGGTGGGTTCGCTTGTCATTGACAATTTGAAAAAATGGAGGCAGCAGGTTTTGAAGGTGAGGGACAGACCATCTTCAGAACACAAATGTCACAATATCCCCAGTCAAAAAGAGTTGGTTGTGCAGAACCAGAATCACTTTCACAGCATCCCCTTCACAATCAGTTGCAGATTCAGGGGGGTCCAGAAGCAAACTCCAGAACTTTTGCTCCTTGTTTTACTTCCCAGGGGGGAAGTATAGTGGAGCAATGGTTAATGCTTTCACTTCACAGTAGTCAAGTTCCTATTTGGAAACTGCTGGATGAAGATTTCTGAGTAGAATTTGAACATCCTCCCTGTGGCTGCATGGGATTTTACCTAGGCTCCCCCACAACTTAAACCCATTGCAAGTTGTGGCAATTGGTCTCTCTAAACTGTCTGTCAGTGTCTCTCCAGGCATGTGATGGATTGCCTTTGGACAAATGTTGTGCAAATGCGTTCCGTCACATTTGTAAGTGTAATAGAGACAAATTATAATAATAAAATAACCTATGACGCAAGAAAATAATAAAGAGGAGTATATAGTAGTGTGGTGGTCACTTTTCTTGTACACAAGTATATGTAGGGCAACAGAATCACGTCTTAGCCCCTTTATTGAGATATGTTCCCATTTCACTTGATCCTTCAGTTATACGGTTCAATTACCAGCCATAATGGCCTTGATGTTACGACTTCATTTATAGGGGATACCCAGGACTTCAGGCAACACGGAGGTGATATCACACGGTTTAATTTCCAGCCTTGAGGACTCTGTTGTTCAGGTATAGGAGAATTAGAATTGCAGGTTATATATAATGACTTACCAGATATTGCTGGTATGGAAATGGAAGTTTTTTTTTTTATTGTTTATTGCCTGATCTGAACAGCTGTTAACATTTCTATCGAATAATGTGAAAACATTAGTAAGTTCAGCATTCAGCCCAAGATGTTGTTCATTATGACCCCCCCACCCCCACCCCACCCCACCCCTCACCACCACCACCGCTTGAGGCAATGTGGGGAAATACAAGCTCGTCCTCTTATAAGTTCAATCCCTCTAATGTAAAGGTCACCCCAGGCTACACCTCGTGTAACTTTTGTTTTGATCTGTTCATTATAAAAGTTGTGGGAACTGAAGAGTCATTATTATTTTATCGCCTCTTCTATATATTACATTGAATTTATTTTGAGCTGTACTGATGGCATTTTTGGTATGGATGCCCCATGAGGGTATAAAAGTGTCTGCTGAGCAGATATAATTTATTGAAATTACAGAGATGGTGAGGAGAAGAAAAAAGAAGAGGGTGAGCAGAAAAGACAGAAAAGAAAGACTATTTTTGTCCACTGCCTGATTGAATCAAACAAATTAAATGAGCCAAATGAAATTAGCCTAAATGCGATTAAATTGATTGACATTTCTTGAAATGTATGAGTCATATGTGCAATCACTACAGAGGAAACATTGTGTATCACCTGTATTGAGTGTTTATCTTTTTGTTTTTTCCTCTATTCATTTGTCTATTGGTTAAGAGGATAGACACATACTCTGTGGGATCTAATAATACTTTCCTGAAAACTGTCCACTGGAAGTTTAGTTCAGACCAGGGCTCAACATGAAAACATCAGAAAAGATAATTTTTTTCCCCCAGGGGTCTCTCCCCCCCTCTCCGTCTCTCTCTGCTCATTCTGAACTGTTAACTCTCTCCATGTGGTTGTTTTCATCCTGCATCTAGAGCTGAGAAGATACACAAGACATTAAGAAAGAAACACACAAAAGAAAAGAAAAAAAAACAACAATCTGGGAGAAACATAGGCAGTGCACTGAAAAGGGAACCCCCCCCCCCCCACACACACACACACACACACACACACACACACACACACACACACACACACTAAAAGACATACACACATAGGAGAGCCAAGGTGGCAGACAGTCAGAGTGGAGATAGATGGAGGAGGTAAATAGGGGTGTCATGACAGTGTGATGGAATGAGGCAGAGGAGAATTCATCCTGTGTTTCCTCTCGCCTCTGTCCCCCTGCTGACAGGATCCTGAAATAGGGCCCACTGTGTCTGTATATACCTGTGGGTGTGTGTGTGTGTGTGTGTGTGTGTGTGTGTGTGTGTGTGTGTGTGTGTGTGTGTGTGTGTGTGTGTGTGTGTGTGTGTGTGTGTGTGTGTGTGTGTGTGTGTGTGTGTGTGTGTGTGTGTGTGTGTGTGTGTGTGTGTGTGTGTGTGTGTGTGTGTGCTCTCTCACACTTGTGGGCCCCAGTGATGGAGTGAGGTGAGGTGGACACTGTATATTGTGCTCTGGCGTGGTAGAACATGCTGTGTTACCCTTCAGCATTTGCCTGAAACCCCGTGTTTGTGTCCAGATGGTTGAAGCAATGATTCCAGCAAGATGGACTCCAGACGTCTCTTCATTACAGTTACGATGGTGCCAGTTGAGAGGTTTTACAAGCAATCTTGCCAAATGATGCCCCCTAACTTAGTTGCAGGGTTCTTTCTTAGATTTTTTATTTTTTTATTTTTATTTTCTCAATTGCATTGCATTGTCAACTCTTCAGGCTGTATGGCATTCCTCTCCCGCTGTTGTCTTCCAACAGCTTTGTTTCACACCCCATATGTCCTGCAAATATGAGAGGGAGTCACTTTCATTGAACGTAAGAGTTCTATCCAATTCCCCAACCTCATTTTTGTTCTGCAAGAAATTGTCCCTTTCTTTATGTCTCTCTCTCTCACACACACACACACACACATACACACACACACACACACACACACACACACACACACACACACACACACACACACACACACACACACACACACACACACACACACACACACACACACACACACACCCCGGCGGTCCCTTCCCTGCTGTCCTTTTATTCCCCAAGGCCACGGTCATGCATTTTCTCTTCATATTAATTTTTTTGTTTGTTCTTTCTGGGTTTCTATGATCCATGACCACAAAAAGAGAGCGAATGAACAGCAAAAGCAAATAAAATGGATATTAACAGCACAGGCATGCAGCATTGAGCTATCCAACGACTTTATCTCTCAATGAAGTACCTCTATAGCTGCCACTTCTCAAGGCTAACAAACATGTTTCCCTCATATAGGCACTCGTTTGTAACCCTGTCACCGTACACGTTTCCACTCGAGCTGCACTCTTCTACTGAGCGCACTATTAGATGGCATGACAAGGGTTGTAAGGTTTCATTTAAATTCAGATTTTGTCCTTGATTTTTATTCTTGATTGATTTATGCTATCATGAGGAGGGTTTCAACAATCCCATGATGCATCCCATTTATGCCTTAGCCTCAGTGAGGCTAAGATATGTCATAGTTAGCCTACATATATAGGGGGAAAACGAGAACAAATTCAATCAGGCTGCACTGATGCAGAGTCAATAAAAGCAATTGTCAAAGCCTTGTATTTGCAAAGAAGCAGCACAATGGTACCAGAGATCGCAGCCTCCTGGATATCACTGAAAAATTCTTGTGTAAAGTCTATCATGCTGTTAATGCGACAATGCTGTTCATTTGGTCTTTCTTCCCACTTAATTCACTTTAGTGCCATGGATAGGCAATCAGCTTACTGAGCTGAGCAGCGGGAGAGTGAAGTATAGATCTCGTTTCATATGTGCAGATTTACATTATCATTTTTTAAACCTGTGAACACACTGAATACGTTAATGCAGTGTGCAGTGACGCATGGCTGAGAAGAAAGTCTGCTCAGAGGTTACTATTTTTATCATTAAATATTCATTAACACGTGATATTCAAATACCTCAAGGACACATGTATGAATTTTTGAAAAGTGCTTAGTTGCTGTGATGTGGTTTAAGAGGTAATTCCTGCTGGGTTTGCAGCTGATTTGATTAAATTTAGAGTGCAATCTCAATTTATAATACTTACACTTTGTGCTTCATGACAGCTTAAACACTACAGGGTGACAAATTGTTGCTCCTATTGAAAAGCCTGAGTGCATATCCTGGATTTGCATGCATATGCAACAGACTTGCAGAGGCCACAGGCCAAAAAATACCCTTCTCCTGGTAGCTGATGGCTGTATGTTATTCATGTGTATGTGTGCGTGTGAGTGAGGTTGGCAGTCTGCTGATGGCCTCACACCTTTCTCTCCCAGACAGCCTGGACTCCCGTGTTGTCTCGTCAAAGCAATGAAGACATCCTCAGCATATAAAACAATTGCCCACTCGAACAAATGCGACCTACTGCACACGCACACACATACAGGCTCCCACCCTCAAATTATTTATTCACAAGCACAAGCTTACTTACAGTTAACAGCTTTTTTTTATACGCTGACCCAAAGCAACCCTTTAGCATTCCCAAGGCAAGGTCAGAAAACATTACTTAACGATACAAACACAACTGCAAAATAAGCTGGAAAGGCAGCGCCTAGAAATACAAAATTAGCCTGCTGCCCAGCCCAACCACAAAAGCTGTCCCAGATGCAGAGGAAAGCTCCTCTGGGGCCCATGCAGAATGCTTAAGGGTGGTTAGTTATTTTCAGAAGCAATAATTAGCTTCTATAGTGTCAAGATTCCTCTCTGGCTCTGCAAATAACATTTTGTATGACAACTATTAAATGGCCTAAAATCAGCTTGAAGAGCCTATTAGTTATACCACTCGGACATGACTATTAAAATCCGAATAATGCAGTGTGAGAAAAGATTCAGATTTGAAGAAACAGGCGGCAGATCCAAATGTCAGACGGAGTTACATAAAGCATCTGTGCAGATTGAGAGCACAGAGGAAAAAAGAATGTATGATAAATAAAGCAAAGGAAACGGGAAATTCTGTAATTTCTTCATCACCTTTGCATCCCTTTGGACATTTTCTACAAATAAGTAAGTAGCATGGCAGGTTTATCTGAATAGTGCTTTGTACATGAGGCAGTTTCAAAGTTTGAAGCAACAAAAAAAAAACAAGAAATAACGTTACAATGGTAAAGAAATTGTAATAAATCGCACAGAATACATTTCAGGATCAAGGATGGTGAGCGCTTATAGAGATGTTTTCAAAGAAGCCTATCAAATGGAACTGATGCTCAAGGCTGCAGGGATGGCAGAGGTCGATAACATGACAATAATTTAAAGAATATAATAGATTCTGAAAAAGGAAGTTAAACTATGTGAAATGGAATGGAAGCATGTATGTAAACCACCTAAGTTATGTCGTTTTTTTGGTGGGATGCACGCACACATTATTTATGATTATAAATTGACTTATTTCACCCCGTGTGGAATTGATTGATTTAGTTGGCTTTCTCTGGTGATAAATTAATGAGGTGGTGTGTGTGTGTGTGTGTGTGTGTGTGTGTGTGTGTGTGTGTGTGTGTGTGTGTGTGTGTGTGTGTGTGTGTGTGTGTGTGTGTGTGTGTGTGTGTGTGTGTGTGTGTGTGTGTGTGGGTGAGTGAAATTATAGACTAGACTTCAGAAGGAGACTATGCAATTTCTTCAATATGGAAGGTTCTTCCTTGTATTTATACCAAATTACATATTAGGCTTGGGAACATGGCCTTAATTTTACAGTGACACACAACCCCACCCCCCAAACAAAACAACAACAGATACAGAAAAGGACAGAGAAGTGACACAATCAAGTGGGTCCATTGAAACCTACAGCATGTTGTTATCACAGCCATGAAAACACAACACGTCAATCAATGTCAAGGTCAAACAATTGCACTGCAACTCTGGCCCCCATCGATGGCACATCATCATCAGTCACTCACCTCGTTTCCCCCCCCCCCCCCCCCCCCCCCTCCTTTCTGCACAAGTCAGGATATCAGCTGACACGCAGTTCAGCATACACTTCCTGTGAACATGCATAAATGCATGGCTGCAAAAGTGTGTGTGGTTTGGGTTTGTGCACGTGTGTCTATATGAGAATGAGGATGTGAGGATAATTTAATTATGGAGCAGATAGAGCGGGTTACCGAGGTTAATATCCTGCATGCACTCTGTTACTCTCCGGACACAGTAATTGCTTTAAGCACATTAAGAACTTTATTGACTGCGATGGCCTTTTAAGACATTACATTTCTGCTGCTTAGTGTCAGACGGGAGTCGTCCTGCTCTGCTTACTGTCTCTGTCTCTCTCTCTCTCCCAGCTTTCCCTCTCCTCACACTGTCACTCTCTTCTCTCTGCATGTTTCTCCTCGCCAGTATCTGCTTAATTGAGGCTCTGTAAATACTATGAGATTTGTATAGTGCCTCATCTGTAGAGGCGGCTTGATGAGGTTTGACTGACAGGTGATTAACTCCTCTTAACCCACAGAATCATTTGTCCTCAGTGGAACAGTTGCACTAATGACACCATAAAAGGCTTTTTGATGTGTCAAATTCTGGAGCAGTGCTCTGGAGAGAGAGAGAGAGAGAGAGAGAGAGAGAGGGAGAGAGAGAGGGAGGAAGCTTCCAACAATTCCCTCGAAAAAGTGCGGCCCCCTCACTTTCTCTTTCTCTCAGCTGAGATCAATCCTCTCAACACCCCCTCAGTAGATGTCTCCATTTTCACTCAACTAGACCTCTTAATGAGGATGGAGGTGAATGGAAGGAGTTATTAAAAAGTCCTCACCTCTCTCCTGGGATCGCTAAAGAGGAATTATATGCAACTAAGTGCACTTACAGCCCCAGTTAGAGTTATTTCACATTTCTGTAGCCATAAATCCACATCCACTGCAGTCAAGACTGGGGTGGAAAATTATTTCTGGCCCAGAAAGTATTTGGTGTTCTTTTCTTTTTATAAGGGATCTGCTGGAAGATTTTCATTAGGGGCTTCAGGTGCCGAGAAAGAAAAAAAAATGAATTGGAGGGAGGAGATGAGAGACATGGGGAAAGTGATTGGGAGGGGAGGAGAAGCGAAGGAACAGTGTCACAGCAGACAGGGAGGGGAGCCAAGCAATAACTACAGCAGATATAGCCAATGTGCAGAGATAAATGATGTAATATCTGCATTGATCAATGTCTGTCCTGCCCCTCTAAAAGGCAGCATCTCTATAAATTACAACGCCGCCCCCTCATACAACCAGCCTACACTCAAAGGTGCGTGTTCGCACTATAAATAGACACACATTGAACACACATACTCCTCAAATATCTCAATTACAACAAATTAAGATGCAGCACACTAAAGTTCCTGCATAGCCACTATGTAAATGTCTTCCTCCAGCTGTCTAGCCCCATCTCCATGCAGATGGTGGGAGGGGGGAAAGGAAGAAATCAATGTGTTCAGATGGAACCGTCCGACTAATGAGAAATCAAGTGGCTTGACTTTTCACATGAATCTCATCATGTCCACTCATATTATGAAACCAGGGTGCCATTAGTTGCACTTAGTGTGACTAATATTTCTCCCCACGTCCTCGTTTTGTGTCTTTGTTAACAGTCCCACCGTGTGGCAGGAAAGAAAAATACACCAAGAAAGATCACATGGGGGAAATATGCTCGACGTTTTTTAATGTCTTTAATTAAAACGCGGTGGAATAACTGGTGGTAAATCCCACGGGAAATTTAATCAGCTCTAATTTTCTCTCACTCTCTTCTAGTCCACTATAATAATTATGATTTGAAATCTACTGCATGAACTGGTCGATTACTCTTGTGTGCCATATCGATTATTCACAGCACATGTCTTCTCAGACATAATTGAAACTCATGTTTCCATCATGTTTTCAATCAAGGGCAGAGTTTCAATGGGGACATGAGAGGGCACCTGACTTGTGAAAGTCGTCACCCATAATTGTGTTGTAAAGATGAATCCAAACCTAAAAGTAGTTTGTAATTGAGTTTCTTTCTGTGTTAAAAAACACACAGAGAACAATGTCACCAAGTGGACATTCATCCATGCACATGCACATGGCTCACTCAAATTCAAAGACTCGTATTAACTATAAAGAGAAAACAGCACAAACGTTCAAACCTGGGCCAGAAACTCACAACCTTGTCACTATGAGGCAAACAGCTGAGCCTGACACCATGTGCTCCAAAAGGAAAAGTCAAACCTATCATCAATGCTGACTGCATGAAAAAGTCCTATGCACCCTCCTAAAATGTCTAACTTTGTTAGAATACAGAAAAAGAAATGATTACAATAAGAGCAATCTCAACTGTTATTTCTATGAAGGAGTTTAGAGGCTAAAGAGAGATGTCTGTGGCAGCCACTGCGATGGCCTTCAAAGTTCAAATCTCCGTACCCTCTGTGTCCCCCTCTTAAAAATGATCTGTTCCGGTTTCAAATCATGATTCATGATTGAATCAGACACAACCTCAGAGGGAACTTTTCCTTTCAGGCCTTACCCTCATGTAAATCGACGCTCGTTGTTCAAGATGACTCATTTGTGAAGCTTTTTCCTGGGAAAATGATTTATCGTATTGCCAGCATGAATTGCTGCATCAGTTGCCAGGACAGTGAAAACACAAACTGCAGCAGAGAGAAAACACACACACACACACACACACACACACACACACACACACACACACACACACACACACACACACACACACACACACACACACACACACACACACACATAAATGCACAACAGTTTGCATATGATTTCCCTTTAGTGAGGTTACATAGCAGTGCTTCAAATGTATGTGAGACCTGACACCACAACATGGACACACACAGTATACACATATATACATTGTTAAGCAATGCTGTAGAATAATAAGGGTAATATTTTGATTTGTTTTTTAATATTTATGAAGAAATGCTTTGGTATCAATAAAATCTAATGTGGAAGCAAATAATTATTTCAAGAGGGCAATGCTGGGATCTATCTGAGTAGTTAACCAAAGGTTAAGAAATGAACAGTATTTTGTCTTTCTTTAATATTTGGACTTCGAAGAGGAAATAAACGTTTTCATTGTTCAGTTCAATGTATTTTTCTTTATTTATCTTGGTTTATTGATTTCTCTTTATAAACAGGTTTTCTTTTCAACTTCTGGTTGTTCAACAACTGAATCCTAATCAACCTGAGCGGTACAAAACGAGAAAAAGAAATGACTATTTCAGCATGTGAAAAAAAACAAAACAGAAATATCCTCAAAGAGAAATCAAACACCTAATAAATGTGTTGTGAACTTTATTTTTCATGTCTTCGACATAATATAGTGAACTGTGCCACTTTTCAGGAATGACTGACATCACTTAAGAGCGATGAAAGAAATGAATGAAAGGTGCCTGACCCCCATCATGTAAGGACGTGAGTGAAAACAAGAATGTCAACATTTTCATACCAGTCCACTCAGTAATTGTAGAAATCCTTCAGTCGATGCCAGTTTGTATACATGTACACTTAGTGGTAATTGATACTAACGTCGGGTGTCTCTGCAGTGACCTTGCTTTATTCAAGCTCAATAATGAAAGCACAAATTGTCATTCAGCACTTGGAAATCTTCAGTCAGCATTTACAGTTACACATGAGGAGGTTTTATCAGAGCACTTTGCCAACACAATGAAGTCCTATTGATTGAGACAATGTAAGAGGGCTTTTCTGAAGCATCCATTCTTTACACAGGCCCGTGGCCATGTGCAAAGAGTGCAGTCACTGTTTCAAATGCTGAGTAATGGAAAAATATGAGGTCATTCATGGCATCTAGCTGCAAGTTATTTATGCCTTTGTTAGAAGCGCCATTAAAGCGCCATTAAAGCATGAGAAGAGAAGAAACCTATACAGGGAAAACAAACAGTAGAAATTTCTTCTGCGGCCTCCTGCCTTCTCCTGTGTGTGGGAGGCGACAGGTAAATTGTTCAATCATTCATGTTCTTCATCTTGTCTTTCATTCAGCAGGGAGGTTCAGCAGTCATTCTTTTTTCATGTGGGCGGATTAAGAGCAATTTACTGAACCAGACGTTATTGATCAAACTTTTTATTTATTTATTTATTTGTTCATGCTATTTCATGCCATTTCACAATATATATATATATATATATATATATATATATATATATATAGGCAACTGAAAGCAGCGTGTGTTGCCTGTTGTTTTTAATGATGTCCGATGCATACTTCATTCTTTTATTTAGATGTATTTTCTTTTTTTTGTGTGTGTTAGATTGAGTCTATTTAAAGATTGAAAGTGAAAGAGACATTGGCATATAAACTTTAGTTCAATACATTAGAAGACCAGTTTGGAAAAAAAGAAAAAAGAAAGAAAAAGCCACAGTCTCATTCACATAAACTAGAGGGTTTTTTTTTTTTTCTCAGCAAGAAACCACCAGAAACCAGACTGTTGGACCCATATATGGAGATGTGTCTCATAAAGATGATGTCAGCAGTGGGTGAAGGGGTTCCCCTTTCATTTGGAGGAATGCACAGGCAGCTGTGGGTGTGAGCTTCTCTGGGCCATAAAGAAAGAGGCAGGGCGTGCAGAGGGCAGGGCGTGAGGCTGCAGGGGAAACAGGCGGCAAGTTTCTTCAAATCAAGTGAAGCAAAACTCAAGGAGGAAGCATGTTGTGAAATAGAAATGATATCCGGATGAATAGCTGAGGGGGAACTTTGTGAAAAATCTTTATATTTAGGGTGCGATGAGATAGGATAAACATATGAAGAGCTGATTCAGAACTCCAAGACTTGCAAACTGCAACAAAAAGGAGAGACCGAAAGAGAGAGAGAGAGAGAAAACAAGACAGAGCAGAAGCTGCTTTCACTCTGTGCAAAGCTTGTTACTGATCTCGCTGAAGCCTTCCTGTGTCAGCACCATGGGAAAATCAGGTAAGTGGATACTGCACCCTGTGGAGTTTAACTTTGATTGTTGTGCGAGTTACAGCTTTGCCCCCACAAATGTGTCTGCACACATGACTCATGGCTTCCTGGTTCGTGAGCCTTGCTATCTTAAATTAGATAAGAGTCATCTATCACATTTTCATGAATTGTAATGTGATGTGCTTCTTCTCTTCTATGCATTTTGTTGTCTCCACTGAGCAGCATGGCCGATGGATGCTGGCAGCATCCATTGTTTCTGTGTAACTATGTGAATGTGCCTATTGTGTGAGCACTTGAGAGATTGTGAGACGTATGAAAAGGCCAGTGAGTGATAGGCACCAGGCAGGCGGGGATGGGTGGGGTAGGGTGGGGGTGTTGTGGATGACGTTTTCTGCCCCATCATCCGTCACCAATTCAGCACTTGCTGTCTGAGGTCAGTCAGACTGTAGGTTGGTTTTGCTGCAGCCATGTGTGTGTGTGTGTGTGTCAGTCCTTGTATTGCTTCATTAAGTGTTTTTTGTCAAGATGACGTCTAACTCTGCTGCTGCCTCTGGTCCCCTTTGGTCCCTCTGGTCCCTCAAGCCTCCAAGCAGTTTGCTGAAGAGGTGCTGCACTGCCATAACGAGTACAGGAAGAAGCACCAGGCCCCTCCGCTGAAGCTGAGCAGCAAGTTGAGCAGAGAGGCTGCCCGGTGGGTTAATGCACAACACAGATCAAATTAGAAACCTAATTAGCAAGGACTACACATGGCAGTCATTGTCAGACCGCCCCGGATAACGGTGACAGTCGCAGCTCGGTCTGTCAAGTCCAATCACCATTAAATGTAACATGAGCTCTCAGGTGTTTGGCTTGTTTTTGTTGCGCTCACTTTTTATGTTGACAACATATTTACCACTAATTGTGGCCACATCACTTCTTTCAAATTAATTTTGGAAGAAGCTTTGTTTCAAACTATTGGGAGAGAAGCTGTGGAAATTAATTGCATAAGACCGTTCAGCATTGTGTGAAAAAAAAACGGAAAGGAACGTCTCCTGCATAATACCCTTTCATTCCATTTACTTAAGTATGTTTGATGATGCAAAGCAACAAAAGCAAAAGCTTCATGTGTCATAAACCTAATTATATAGAGAAGCAGCTGAAGCACAGTAATGACTGAGAAGTTGTTCATCCATTCATGCTTGTAAATCATTTGATTCAGGAAGGCTGATTGAGAAATGCTCTCACTGATCTTTTTCTTTAAATAAGAAACTGCAACTTTAATGCTGAAAATCTACACTATGGACATTAATATCTCTGACATTTAGTCAGTGCTGTTGTGTTTAGTGCAGGATGCTGATGACGTCCCTATGACAGTTGAATTGCTATAGTCTCAAAACATCACACAGGTTGTTCAGAACATGATCAGACCACATTGTTTTGTTTTGTTTTTGTATTTCAAACGTCAGCTTGTCCAGAAAGGTCCCTGTACTCCAAGTGGCCATTCAGTCCCTGGTTTGCCAATAAAGTTAATTTATTATTATCAGGCTATTTTTGTAGCTACATAAATCAATAAATAAATTCCCATGTTGAAAAATGCTATATGATGAAATGTTGTGAAAGAATTTGAAAACATTTTTTCAGACATTTACATATTAGCATTTTTACATATATACATATAATCAACATTATAGAGGTAAACACATTTTGCATATATTGTCGCCACATCCCTGCAGCTGTCGTTTATATACATTCACTTATACACACACATTCACGGTAATCATGTTTGAAAAGTACTTGTAAGAAGAACAATGTATGTCATCCTATTAATTCTATATACCAACATATTATTTAATATGTTTCTGAAAACCGTAATGCCTTTTTCATATTAACTCATCAGTTATATTTTGTAATGTAACTTCTGTTGGTATTCTATACTTATGGGATATATTTACACACATGGCTCCCTATGAACACACAATCACTCATTTAAATCCCTTCTTCTGTCATTGTGTTGTTCTTATTTTCCTTATGGGGCTGGATTACCCCCACTGCAAATTACTTCAGCAGAGAAGAGGGTGTACACAGACAACAGGAGGTAAAACACTCCTCAGCCAATTGCACCCGATTCACCACTTTGGCGGATTATATATTTTATGTATACCTATATATCAGGATCCACAATGTAAAAGTGAGGAAAACAGGAAAACACAAGCCAGTAACCAACAGGCTGAACTTTCTCTTTCCACAGTTACGCTGAAAGTCTGGCCAGCACACGGATCCTGAAACACAGCGTTGAGTCCAGCAGAGGGAGCTGTGGAGAAAACCTGGCATGGGCCTCCTATGACCAGACAGGTAGTCAGAGTGCATGCATATAATGAGAAAGTACTGCAAGTAAGCATTTTAATGACAGGTGGTGTCTGTCTCAGCCTCACTGTACTCATGTGATTTCTTCCAACATGGCCGTCTCCATGGATACGTTTCTTTGTGATAAAGAGAAAATGGGAAAATCTAATAAGACACATTCCTCTGTGCAATAGTTTAGTCTACTTTTAAGTCTGGAATAAAATGCTTGATCCCAACTCCCTGTGCCTGCAAATGAGCAGCTGGGACCTATTTTGCCCTTCTCACTCCAGATACCATGACTCACCGCAGAAATATGTCAGCCCGGGCCAATGTGATTCATAAAACATCTACACTGCAGCAGCGGGTGACACAAAGTGCAGTGCTGTAAACAACATGGGCCTGAGGGGGATTTGTAACTCAAAGATGCCGTCTCTTTACATCGCTATTAGTCTGATTAATATGGATGACCTGTGACTGATTTGACTGTCCTTTTAAGTTGCTTTTCTGTCCCGTGCTCGTGCAGGGAAGGATGTGGCAGACCGCTGGTATGATGAAGTGAAACAGTACAATTTCAATCGTCCTGGATTCTCCTCTGGCACGGGTGAGTATCACAAACGTGTGTGTGTGTGTGTGTGTGTGTGTGTGTGTGTGTGTGTGTGTGTGTGTGTGTGTGTGTGTGTGTGTGTGTGTGTGTGTGTGTGTGTGTGTGTGTGTGTGTGTGTGTGTGTGTGTGTGTGTGTGTGTGTGTGTGTGTGTGTGTCTCATTTTAATCTCAGTCTATCTGTTGCTTACTGCTTGTTGTTGTCGGTTGCCGCCAGTTTCTCTTTCTCTCTGTGGGACACTTTCTCAGGCATGTTATTCTTGTGCTGAGGTCACATTTTCAGCCAATGTGTGACTGTCTGACTCGGTGACTGGGGAAACTGAGAGGGAATCACAATCTTCTGTATCACTCCTAAGCCTGTCAGTCTGCATTAATTTATTCAGATGTTTTCCCACAGCCACAGCGTATGCGTATGTGTGTACTATGGGGAGTTGGTTTATCACAAACGATGCAGATCACTTGTAGGTCATCGCAGTGATTTACACTGACTCATTCAAAGTTCCCAGATAGTTACAGAAGGGGATACGATGTGCAAAGTACCAGGAGAGGTATTAAAATTCCAACGTCTGTAAATGTTTAGAAGAACTTAAAATGATGTGTACTTAGTTTCAACCAAGTCCTAACAGAGTATTTTTTTTTTTTTTATCCCTCACTCCTATCCCATCCCCCTGCTGTTAGATGTCTTCTTCACGCTTTGAATTTATAATTTCTTTTTCTGTTCGTCCCACAGGTCACTTCACAGCAATGGTGTGGAAGAGTACCAAACAGCTGGGCGTTGGAAAGGCCACAGCATCCGACGGGTCTTCCTTTGTGGTGGCCAGATACTTTCCAGCTGGGAATATTACTAACCAGGGACACTTTGAGAACAATGTCCTCCAACCTCTCACCAGCTCCTAGGGTGGCATTGGTCCCTTGGCTTGACTTGGGAGCCCAGAGGCATTTATTTTTGATTTTCAGGAGAACTAGACTGAACTGCAATGAGGAATACTCAGGAGAGCAACAATTCCTGCCAAAGGAGAGAGCCATACAAGAAAGATGTTTTTTTTATTTTTTTGAATGCCACTTTAATATTGATAACAAAAAAAAACTGTTTGGTTTGTGAAAATCTATACTATCCCTTTAAATAATTGCTTTCATTACACGTGATAGTATTTGAATCATTAACAGCAGTTTCTTTTTTATAATTTCCCACATTGAAATACTACCTATGCTTTCACATTGGTTTGGTTTTGTGTGAATAACATGTGAAGGCTTGAGATGCTTCGTACTGTATCTTTTGCATTTTTTTAATCGTCCAAGATGGTAGTCCTGTGTCTATGTGTTATATTGCAAATGGTTTTGTACAATAAATTTTAAACGTTCTGTCCGACATTCTGTGGCATCACACAACCATGCATCTTCTATGATTGCTTCGTCCAACCTATGGTTGTAGGCTGATCACTTCTGGTGATGGCCGTCGACAGATGTCTCTACCACACACATTAACCCCTATGTAGCATCACTATTTAACCTTATTATGTTGGTGTGTTTGGTCTGTGGGAGAACATGCAAGCAACTCAAACAAAAATGGAACGAATTACCTGCACATGACCAACATGTTACAAAATATAATGATGAACTGAAAGTTTAGCATTTCACCATGAAAAATCACACCTATTAGTATTAAAAATTGTATTTTACTTGTCTTATCCAGAAAGAACCTTATCAGGCTATTCTTTAAAATGTGCCATCTAATTTTGAGAACCAGAGTGCAAAGCCTTGGCTCCACTGTGATCTCTGCCACCCCATAAAGGAATCGGTGACATCACTGAATAAAGTGAGATTATCTGCAGAATTTGTATCAATCTTTTTATAGTAAAAAAAAAAAAAAAAAATCGATTCATGAGGCAAAAGAGCTGACATCAGAACGGACTTTATTTAGCAGATATTGGGGGGGGGGGGGGGGGGGGGGGGGGGGGGGGGGGGGGGGGGGTGGGGTGCAACATAGATTAGCAGCGATACAGAAGAGTCAGTATAGTATTTAGGCTTTTTAGGCTGGAGAAGGGAGTCGTGGGATGTTACATCGTCCTCATCACTCACATGGTCAGTTCCTGTGAGAAAGAGGTGCAGAAAAGTAAGAGGAAAAAAAAGATTTAGATTGAAACTGAATTGTACAATCATCACAAATAATATTCACATCTCAACAAAAGTAATTCCTACACTCAAGTTGAACCTGTTTCTTTCCACTCACTACAGATGATTTGGAAAAAAAGGAGTAAATGTATTTGATGTTTTAGAGTTTGAGCTGTGCCGCTAATCTTAAATCACGTTCATGAGGTTTTACAACCAAATCATGAAAAGAAAATAATCTGCGTCACTTGAAAACTCCTGCAGTAACCTCAGGGTTGGTAGCTGCTGCCACCTAGTGGCGATGTACCCGCCATCGATGACCTACAGGACTGCAGAGGTTACTCAGTTACTGGGGAGAAATTTTACTTGTTCATTTGTCCTCTGCTCTTTCTCCAACTTCCTGCTTGTCGACTATGACTCATTATTTTGTACACCATCTGTCCTCTTTCCCTCCCTTCCTCCATCCCTCTCTCTCTTTCTCTCCCCTCCTTCCTTACCATGATAGCATTCACAATGTCATTCTTGTTGTGTTTCAGCGCACGGATGGCCTTGGCTCGTGACACGTTGGCCTGAGCCATCACCAATTCGATGTCTCTCTGCTCCAGACCGCCTTCGTCCAACTGATGGATGGAAAGAAGAAGAGAAAAAGAAATAGGCAATTAAAAGCACTGACAGCTCAAGTAGTGCATATATATTCAGAAACAACAGTAGAGACTCTGAGTACCTCTTCCTCCTCCTCTTCACTCTCCTCCTTGATAGTGAGGCTGGGTGGGACCGGTGGAGTTAACGGGGAGGAAGTCACAGGCACCTTGAATTTTTCTGCAGCTGCTTTGTGAGCCTGCTGAGACAGGTCTTCGATCTGACGAGTGAAAAAGAGAAGGGGGGGGACTGAGTGAGAGGAAATTATGAACATGCACTGACAATTAAATGAAAGGCCAACAAAGAGATTCACCTTTGCTTCTCCAAATACAATATAGATGTCTGACGCAGGACTTTTGAATACATCAGGTCTGCTGATGACAAACAGGATACTCTTGGACTTCCTAATAGTGATTCTGGTCACACCGTGGACTGGCTTCAGACCCAGTTTAGACATGGCCTACATACAGAAACAGCAGCAGAGAATCAGCAAAACCTCAACACTGACATTATGCAGAACTATTATTAGAAAGTCCTCGATTTAAATTTATAATTAGTTTTTTTTTTTCTCTTTGTATCTTTGACCCGACCTTGCGTGCCTTTTTCTCACTGCGGCTCTGTTTTGGTCTGTTCAATCCTTCATCTGCAGAGGAAATGGACTGTAGGGAGGAAAGCAAATCGGTGAGCTCACTTTAACAATGGATGGATGGATGGATGGATGGATGGATGACTGACCTTGGTTCCTTTTCATCTAATAAAACACAAGATAAGGATGGCTGTTGCTTTCTGTTTTGTATTTCTTTGTCGAGGTCGGAAAAAACAGTTTTCTTTTGTTTTATCATGAAAAGCAGCAGTTTCCCAAACGTTGATTAAAAAACTATAAACTAAGACAACAGCCACAACAGCTAAATCACAAAAAGAAATAGCCACAGAACCATGAATCTCATTGTTGATATTGTGATGAAAAGACATAGCAGCTAACATGCGCAACATGAAATATAAAGGAATCAGATCACTGCTTTTGCTTATTTATTTATTTTTTTAGTTTTGTTTGTTTTTTTCAACTGTTGGCATTTAAGGAGACTCTCACTATGAAATTATTGTATCATGGCATGGGCACAGAAGTTATGATAATACATTACATTCAACATGCATCAAAAGGTGAGATTTAATGTAAAGAGAAAAATGAAGCATGTCAACTGACTCACCTGTGGCTCGGAGGGTCTTATTGGCTCTGGCTCTTCTAACTCCGGCACTGACCCTTCACTCTCAGACTCATTACAGGAAGCAAGTATAGAACCTATATGAGGGCATGCATGTGAAAGAAGCCCGTGTCAATATTTTGAAAGGAACTTAAAGTAACAAAGGCACTTCTGAGTCTGTTGTATCCATTTTATGGTGTTGTAACATCATGAAATGTTCTAAGGAATCAGATTAGCCTATGGCAAACAAAGGTTAGGGTTACTATAGATTTATAAACAAAAGGCAGAAAGAGAAAACCGGGAGTAGTTCAACAAAGACTAATGGAATTAAGGTAATTTAGATTTAGATTATCTAGATTATTTAGATTATCCATAGTTGGTTTTAAAAAAGAAACTCACAGTTGTTTTTGAAGGATAGATCAATCTCTTCAGAGATGCTGTGGCTGTGACTGATTGGACAGCCTGAGTGTCTGTCAGAGAGATGACGGGACGAGAAAGGCTGGGTTTCCTGTTGATTGGTAGCATCACAGACATTGTGAAATGATCCATTCCTACTTCCTCTGGGTTGGGATCGCTGCCCATGTCTGGGTGGTGCACAATCATCTTCACTGTCAGTCTCCTCTTCAGCCAAGCATGGACCTTACAGAACATACATGCATTATCATTCACACATCAGGAAGTTCATATTCTTCTTGAAACTCACAAGCAAACAGTCTAGGGTGAAATAGTAGCAGTGTTCTTTTCAAATGCAATTCCATTAACTAAGGTACAACAGAACAAATATAGAATTTGTAAGTGTATATTGGGTTGTTTTATCAACATAACAATCATAACATAACGTTGTTCATTTACCTCTGCACCTGCCTTGGGGACTCCACATGGGGCCTTGTTTGATTTGCTTCTGAGGAAGGATTCCAACATTCGCCTGAATCTGTGAGTGTGATTGGCTTTGGGGACGAGACTCTTGAGTCCCTGATCCAGGTGACGAAGACCTCTGGTCAGCCTGGAACAAGTCTAATGGCATGGCAGTGGAAAATGAGGGTGAAGAGACACTTGTGGTTGATGTAGATGATGTGGACAGGGCATCGGTCAACTCTTGAAAGTAGCTGTTGGGATATCCAGAACGAGCAGCTGGCTTAGAGGACACGGAGAAAAGGGCGGGGTTGGTGTGGCATGGGGATAGTGAGGATTGCTGTTGGGCTGAGAGAACAGGTTGGGATTCCTGCACTGGTGTAGGAAGATCATTTTCTGGCTCTGTTGAGGCACAAGGTAGTGAGGAGGATGATGAGGAAGAAGAAATAGGAGATGCTGTGGAAGAATGGGGATTCAGTGAGTATTCCATGTTGTTGTGGAGAGATGTGTCGTTAATGTTGTTGTCGTTAATGTCCACTGCAATTCTTCTGTGACTAACAGATAGAGGTCTATTATCGAGCACTTCTCCTTTCTGTTGTAAGTCTTGGTCCATTGCGTTCACAACATTGAGGTTTTCTGTGGTAAACGCAACAGAGCTGTGATGTCCATGGCAATGACTTTTGACATCAGGGCAAGAATTGACAGCTTTCTGTGTCGGTAAAGCAGCATCAACTTGATCTGTTGCAGATGTTCTTTGTTGAGAGTTGTTATTTGCATTGTGGACTGTCTTAATTGTAGAACTGTTAGCGATCTCCTTCGCCCATTCATCCGTTGTGGCATTTAATGGACGAGAGGGTTTCTTTGGATCATCAATAATTCCAAGGTTGGAGTCAGCATGGCTGCCTGTCTGAGATGCCCTTTGTTTGTTCTGCTTTCCTCTCCTCCCTTTCTTAGTAGGAGTTGAAGCATCTGTGCAAAATCCGCCCTGAGGTGTTTGACAGACAAAGTGCTCTGGTTCTTTCTGCGCTGAGAAAGATTTGCTGTCCTGTTTGTTTTTTGTTTTTTTTTCACCTCTGTTTTTTGCATTTCCCCCGACCTTTTCCTCCTCATCATCCCCTGAGTCACACTCAACACATGGATGTCCACTAAAGGCATCTTTAGTCTTTGGTTTATCTACAATTCTGTCAGATACATGACAGACTTCATTTTTTCTTTGGACTTCCTTCTGAGGCTTCACCATCACTGTTTCTGACTGACAAACATTTTTGACTTTGTCTTCAGAAGCTCTTCTTTGTTGGCTGCAATCAAATTTGCATGTAGGAGTAAAGGATCCAAAGGATCCCTGTAGCAAAGAAAACATTCTACTCTCTGGACTGACTGGCTGGCATTGTACACTAGTATGACGTTTTGACTCTTTATCTGGTGAATCAAGGCCTTCATTTGTTTCAGTTTCAGCCGAGATGCCACAGATACCATCCTCAGACAACGGTGTTTGCTTTGTTTCTGATGTTCGGTTTGCCAAGCTCTCTGTTGGTTCCTGTCGTTTATCATCTGAAACTTGAGTTGGCATTTCTTCAAGCGGAATATTGGACACGGACTCTCTAACGCTGATGCTCACACTCTGGTGTCTTACTTCCTCTGACAGAGCATTCAGACTTCCATACAAGCTCACTTCCAAGGAGTTAAAAGTAGAATCATTGTTGTTGTTAGAAGTATTCCAAGCATCTTGTGTCTGTGCGTCAGTGTTTTCTAATTCATTGTCTGGATTGAGATTACTAACATCATCCTCTGGAAATCGGGAACTGCCATCCTCTCCTCCTCCTGCTTCTGAAATCTCCTCAATAGACTTCCAACGGGCCAAATTGGACTCACAGGCTCCCCCTACGACCAAATCATCATCAGTTATTTGGTCCTTCTTTCCATGCTGGCTGTTGTCATCTGCTTCATCAAAAATAGAACTCACAACATTATCATAGTTTTTGCACTCGTCACTTGGAACCATAGCTGTCTGTGAGCTCTGGCCCTCCGCATCACATATGAGGAGGCTCTCTGCTTCTAAGTCATATCTCTTTCCCATCGACAATGAGAGAGATTCCCCTGCTCCCCACACGCCACATTCAGATGCTGAACCTAATCCTAGACCGAAGCCGAGTCCCATCCTGGTGTCAGACCATGCTCCAGCTATCGGGCCCATCTCTCTGCTCGTCTCTGTTTCAGAGTTTTCCCTTTTTGGTGAAATGGCAAGCGGAGAGTGTGGGGATCCGACGGCTCCCAGCGCCCCCTCATCAGTACTCAAGGTGTTTTCCCTCAGGTTCTCCTGGGCAGAGTCAACAGGGCATTGTTCAGAGGTTAAGACCAGATTGTCAGCCAGTTCTGAAATCACTTCCGGGGAGGCAGAAATAGGGATGTTACTGAGGTTGGGACAAGGATCTTTAGGACAAGACAGAAGAAGAACACCTTTATTCAAGTCATTTGTAGCAGTGAATATTTTTACAGAGGGACCGGACTCAGTGATTCGACACTCAACTGAATCATTCCCACTCTTCTGTTCAAGCTCCATATTGGTGTGAAAGCTGGACTCTGCCCCAATTTGCCCATCGTATTTAGCTGAAAAAGCCTTTGATAATGCCACCCTACTTGCTCCTACAGCCCTTTGACTTTCAGAGTGGTAATGACGTGGCTTTATGAGCAATTTGTATGAGTCCCTTTCGAGTTCTTTTGTGGGCTCATCTCCTGAGTAACCACAGCACAGGCGGGTTTCCTCTGACAGTTCTTGTAAGGGGAGCAAGCTGTCTGGCTCAGCCGTATCCTGTACAGAAGGGCCAAAGGAAGGAAGAGTCTGAGGTTCAGTATCAGAATCAAGTGAAGCGGGAAATATTGCAGATGTTGTGGGAGAAGCAACATAAAGACTTTTCTTGGACTCTTCAGGGGTTTTAAGACAAGAACGCTCCTCTATTGTCTCGCTTCCATCTCGATGTTTGTGCAGGTTGCTTTGAGACTCTGGCTGACCAGATGTTCCTTGTGATGGACTGGACAGTTTCTCCTGATCCTGATCCACCGGTTTGTCTTGGGCTGCTTGCATATGCACAGATTTTGTGCAACTTGCTTCACTCTTGGACTCTACTTGAGAGCCTGATTGAGGTTCATGATTTTTAGGTTCATCTTGGGGTTTGTTGTCCACATTATTGCTTTTGGGGTGTTCAGCAATGGCTTCAGAAAGACCTGTTGCTTGTTCGTCCATGTTGAGTTGTGTGTGCAAAGGTTCAGCTTGAGCTGTACCAAGGGTTGACTCCTGTTCGGGTCCTGACGGGACTTCATTCAGATCATATCCGTTTTCTGCGGTTGGTTCTAGAGATTGTGCATGCCTCTCAGTGCTGTATAAACGTTCGTCTTCCTCCCCATTGTATGATGCAGAATCTAGAGAATCATCAGTATCATCTTGGAAACAGAACGATTCATCCAACACCTCATTAATGGATGTTTCTGAAAGTGAAGGAAGGAATGATGCTGAACTGTCTTCATCTGTTGCATCATCGACAGCTTTGCTATCACAATCATCATCATCATCGTCATCATCGTCATCATCCTCATCATCATCATCCTCTTCCTGTGCTTCAACTTCTTCTACAACTTTCACCTCTACCTTGCCTTCCTGACCAACCTCATTGTGCTCCTCAGTTTCCTCATCTTTTTTATTTGTCTCCTGTTCAAGGGTGTCAGCTTCGCCACTGGCCTTTACTTCTCCATCATCATGACCATCATCCTCTCCATCATCCTCATCATAACCATAATCATCATCATCCTCTTCATCGTCATCATCATCATCTTCTACATCTGCCTCCTCTTCTCCAGCTGCATATGCATCTACATTTTGTCCTTCATGACTGTCTTGAACTATGTCATTTTCATCCTCCGTGGGAAAGAGGGTGATTTCCATTGAATCAGCCTTAAAGATTAGGCTGGTGTGGAGAGGAAACGAAATGAGGGAAGCAGGAATCATCCTTTCCTCCTCTGGTATGTCATCACCACAAGCTGCTTGAGAAAGTAGGAAAGAACTTGGGCCAAGCCTATCAAAGGCACCAGAACAGAAGGCATCCAGAGGGAGGACGTTTGACTCAGGGCTAAGGCCAGATGGACCCATTGTTATGCTCTCAGAGTCAGGAGTCAATGTTGGCGAAAGAAGATCTTGATGAGCATTGCTCTGTCCATAATGTTCTTCTGATATGCAAGCTTGTAGCTGCAGTCTCAGGCCTGTCTCCATAGGTCCAGGATACTCAGTTCTTCCTGTGGCAGCTTCTTCTAGTGGACAGAGAGAACTTTCAGACTCTCCTCCATCTTCCTGGGAGTCACTGCTGCAACTGCTCCTAAGAGGGGACCGATCCTCTGTCACCCAGAAAGGACGACAACTTTCCCTAGAATTACTGATCTCTTCCCCTTTTCGAACTTCTTCCTCCTCCACAATCACTGAATCGGTTATTCCAATCCGTGAAGTCATAGCAAAGTCCTCAGGATGGTACAAGCAGTAATTCCCTGCTCTTTCCTCCTCCCGCTCTGCACTCACTCTGCCCTTTTCCTCTCCATCTTCATCTCCTATCTCTGACAAGGAGCCCACAAAACAAGCAGGGGCTTCTGGGTTTTCTTCTGTTAGGAGCAGATTGGGGGAAGTGGAGGGAGAAGTGGAGGATGTATAAGAAGAGGCCCAGCTGCCTCCCTCTGCTGTAATATAAGAACCAGAAGGAGAAGTGAGTGGGGAGCAAAGCTCCTCACTGTCAGATGGAGAGCTAGGAGACAGAGGGCAGACTGGGGAACCAGGATAGGAGTGATGTTTAAGGTAGGACGAGTGAGAAGCCATCTTGATTGGTGTAGACGGGGCAGTATAATAAAGGTCTGGGTCAAGCGTGGAGGGAACACCCACCCGGAGTGGGTCAACAACATATGTTGGCTCAGAGAAGGACAAAGCAACTGAACAGGAGAGCTCGGAGAAAGAGAGGGAAGGCACTTCATCCTGAGAGAGGGTTTGACCCTCTTCCTTGTCTGTCAAACTGTGGCCGGCTGTGACTAACTCTGGAGAAGAGGAGGAAGGGAATGGTGGGTTGTGAAAAGGAGATGGGAGTATGATTCTGGGCTCCTCAGGCTGTTTTTGAGAACTTTGGGGTTTGCATTCCTCTTTGCTGATTTCCAGCAGAGTCTCTTTTGCTTGTGTCTGAGGCCCTGGAAAGCTAGGGAAATAAGGTAAAGGTATGGCCTGACCACCTGTTTCCAGTGGCTTCTCATTCTGGGCTTCTGTGGTTTTGAGCAGAGTCTCCTGACCCATCACAACCCGGGTGTCAATGGTCTGCTCTTCCTGATAGTCACTCTCCACCTCAGAACCAGTCAGGACCTGTAAATAATACATTATACATGCAAAACAATTCCATATCAGTACAGCACTGAAACAGGTAGCACATCTGTGGTCAACTTGGAAATGTAAATCGCAAAATTCTGTGGGTATGCACACACACCTTGATTCTCTCCATTTTGACCGGGACATGGCGGCCACACGGCCCATGACCACCTAGTTTTCCAGACAATCTTTTTGTGTTGTGGTTGCGATAATCAGAGCCCTCAGGCTGAGGTCGTTGAGAACCAGAGGAGCTTGGCGTCACATGAAATAGCCGTGGTCCAAATGGAGAAGTGCATGCTGGGAGTCGTTTCTGTGGCGTACTGGGGGATGGGCTTGAGCCACTGTCACTCGGTGAGGAGCCACTGTCACTCGGGGTGGAGTCAGTCGATGGGTGTCTGATCATGTCTGAAATAACCAGATAGAGTAGGGTTAAAATATAGTAAAATAACAAAACAACAAATAATAATCCATGAGACTTATGTTAGATTTGAATATTATTAAATTAACAGATATATAAAATTCTTGACATGATGTCGCTCCTTTATTGAAGAATAACAGATATCATATCTTCATAATTGAACTTCACTCTTGTCATCCCACACACAGTGGGAGCTTCAGAAATGTCACCAAAATGTCAGCTACTAATTTAAACAAACACATCTCAACTGTGCATATTCCTCTGACACTGCAAATTGTTACAAGAAGACAATAAGGCTGAAGTTTCTTTCTTTTCTTAATTTTAGAGCCAAAAACATAATAAGAGGCACAAATGGGAAAACATGGAAAGCTTTAGTCTGCCTCAGCTTGTCTGTCTTTTTCTTTATGGACATGATTCACAGTTTGCCGGGGGCACTTACAATGTTCTCCATACACTTGTCTTTTTAGCCCATATTATTTCCCGTGTTATCAACTGTGGTCAGTCATCTCAAAATCATTCATGCGAAATGTCAGAATGAATGAACGAAATTAGGTCAGGAGAAAGGGGAAGTCTTCGCATATGAGCATGAAATGGAAAAAGGAGGGAGAACATCAGATGAAAGATAGCTCTATATGTCGATTGGTTACTGTGACATAAAACTATGGATTCACATAAATATGCCAAGAAGATCTGGTGTGAGCTTCTTTCATGGCAGAACAGAACCTGTATCTGCTCTGTTAACTGGGCCATTGCCACCGTGACCTCAATCGACACGCTGATTGGTACACACACACACACACACACACACACACACACACACACACACACACACACACACACACACACACACACACACACACACACATACACACACACACACACACACACGCACACACACACACAATGTGCCCAACCAAATCAGTTTCTTTCTACTCAATCCTTCCTTGAATCCCCTTGAATCGCTCCTGAACATTGACTTTGAGATGAGTCGTACTACATGGATTGATAAAGCAGAACATTAATGTCTCCTGTTTGTTTATTCCCATGTCTCCCTTTCTTCTCAGGCCTCCCTCTCCTCCCTCACTTCTGTTTCTCCCTGCTTGGGGTGGTGACCGATTGAGGCATCTGCATTTAGCAAAAAGGCTGCCTGAACACTGTTTCAACAAGACGCTCAAGGTGTGTGTGTGTGTGTGTGTGTGTGTGTGTGTGTGTGTGTGTGTGTGTGTGTGTGTGTGTGTGTGTGTGTGTGTGTGTGTGTGTGTGTGTGTGTGTGTGTGTGTGTGTGTGTGTGCTGAGTCATACCTCGGAGACTGAAACCTGGCACTAGTCAGAAAACTGCATGCATTCGCTATAATCACATGTACACTCAGCTTCAGTTGCCATAAGCATACAAAACAATAATTAAAACATGTCTGGATGAAAGCAAATTGTGGAAATGAATATATATAAATACTGCACTGTGTTGCCTCCGTGAAGCTGGAATTGTAATCATTCCAGTAGAAACAACATAATGTGTGTTTTGCTTTGCAGTGAACTGAGCAGCCGTCTCCTGTGTGGGGATCAGGCCGCAGTTTAGCAGACTAGAGCTGCGTCACAGAGGCTGCAGCGCTGAATTGCCAACCCCAAGGGGATCCACTGCTTCAGCTACTGTTCAATTTGATCCGTGATAAAGAGATGCCACAGTCGTGTAATACACTCCATTGTATTGTCTTTTCCCGTTTTCGCAACCCCAATCTAAACACGCACATTTATTTAAAATATAGATATCTATAAGTACAAATGTATGGCAGAGAACTTTCTTTAAAGCATCTTCCTCACGCCCTTTGTGGCAGGTCCCTAAATTCACATTTTGGTACAGTTTCATTAGCAAGGACAAACATGAGCAATAGCAGATTGCAGCAGTATGATGAAGCCTTTGTGTTACAGTGCTCTCTGCCATGCTGCTGTGTCATGTTCCTGCTCAGGCTGGGGGAAGGGAGGAGCCACTCCACGCTGCTCGGCTCTTATAGCCCACAAACTGATGGAGAGATGTGGATGCAGATGAATATGGGGTTAGTGGGAGGATGCATCAGGGTGAGGAGGCCGGGTTTTGGGTGGGGGTGGTGTAGAGTGCCGGGGGGGGGGGGTTCAGACAAAGCAATTAGAAGACAGAAAGCACCTTTAAAGAAATATGATATTAATTTTGTAAGGAGGACTATAAAGAGGCGAGCTGAGAGTTGATGTGTTCGGATGGAAGAAGCTTTGGGGGGGGATGCTAATAGCCGGGACCTGGTAGAGCAGTCAACATACAGTTTAGTGAGGAGGCAAAACATGCAGCTGAATCACAGCTTACTCAGACTGCACATGTCAACAAACAGCAATGGCCAAGCTATGAACTCGATGTCCTTCACATGAGATATTCCACTTCTGTCTGCTTCCCTGTGCTTCCTCCTTCTTCTGAAAAGTCCTCAACAACTGCTCTAGTCTCCATCTCCGGCAATGAACAGCTAGATTACCACAGACTCCTCTCTCCATCCAAAAGGTCTTACCTGGTCCGGGGAGCCCTGTCTCCTCGGCTCCATGCTCTGGATCCTTGCTGATGGGGACAGATCTGTGAGTGCTCTCCCCTGGCATGCTTCTCGATGGCTCCCTTTGGCTCTGACGCAACGATAAACCATACAGCTGGAACAGACAAGGTGAACAGGGAGAGTGAAAGAGAGAGAGAGAGAGGGAGAAGGAGGAAGAAGAAGGGGAGGGGATCTGAATGCTCAGCGACCCAGCACTCAGATCTTCCCCGCAGCACGTGTCTGCCTATGTGTGTGTGTGTGAGAGAGAGAGAGAGAGGAAGAGATGAAGAGATGAAGAGAGAGAGAGATTATGTGTGTGTGTATGAGACCGAATGAGGCAGACCAACGCCAAGGGAGCGAGAGAGAGAGTCAGAGATGAGAACACAGGCTGGTCTCTCTGTGGTGCAGCACAGTGATGCTGCTGTTGTGGGCGTGTGTTTCTAAGCCTCATGATCCACTTCATCTCAATGCGTGTGTGTGTGTGTGTGTGTGTGAGAGAGAGAGAGAGAGAGAGCGAGAGAGAGAGAGAGAGAGAGAGAAAGAGAGAGAGAGAGAGAGAGATGCAGTATTCTTTTGATGCCCAGGTCCTGTGCTTTTCTCTCCTCCACCTCCTCCTCCTCTTCATCCTCCTCCTCTCTGCCTCTATCTCATCTCTGCCCCCCCCCCCCCCCCCCTCGCCCCCACCCCCATTCAAGCCATGACTGGATCTTGAGAGGTGATGTCAGCAGATTTCTGCTGATCTCTCTCTGCTGCCCCCGACTTCGATGGAAAACTGTAGTATTGCAAAAACAAGTCATATTGAAAGTGAACATTAAAAAACAAAAGATTGAGATGGAAAGGTGCAGAAGTGAAACCTGGAATTATATTGCTTCTCACATCTTCTGCCTGCAGCCCTAATTAGATCCCAGAGTAAACAAGGGAGGCTTTCGTCCCCGGGGACAACAAGAGCATCTGTTTCTGCCCTCCATCTTTGACTCCCATAAGGACATTTATCTAGTTTATTTCAACAACAAAGTCAAATCAAAGTGGTTTACTATGGGGAAAATAAAGGACCAGAATAAGAATCCAAATAAATCCAAATATGATAAACTACATAACATAAGAATAAAGTAGAAAATGCAAAATTGATTAAACTAATTTAATATTACAACAGTAATTCCAACAAAAGAACAGAATTTGTTATTGATGCTGCAGGACCCAGCCCACATTTGATTTTATGAAAAAGTGTGTTCGGTTTCTAACACAGACACTTCCAGCAGCTTCAGTGTGTTCGCTTCTGACTCAAGGCCTGGCCAGTTAAATAAATGAACATCTGCCTTCTGCTGTTTTGCTCACAAAGATAAGAAAAGTACAATTTAAGATCAATGTTACACACACAAAAAGAACTGATAGTAGATCACAGATATAAGACAAATGTCAGTAGTTCTACAACTGAGTCAGGGGCTCACTGAATTAAGCAGGAAACTATATGAAGACATAGCAATCTTTAAGATATGTTTCTCTATTTTACCTGTCATGACATCTGTGAAACATTGAGGTTGAGACAGCAGGTTCACACTAGAGCTTCTTGTTCAAAGAATTTTCATCTTGTTTATGTCAGATAAAATTATAGTCAAAAGCAAATAAGTTTTAACTCCAACAGTTGATAGCATGGGTCCAACTGAGTATTATCTTCTGTTGAAAGAGAATCTGTCGTCTTCATAACTTCCACTTATGTACATGTTGAAATGAGTCTAACCAGAATAATGACTATATAATAACAATCATAGAGAATTCCCTTTTACCGCCAATAATTTATCATCTGATCGAAATGGTGGTTTTAAAACCAATGAGAATCAAAACTGGTGCTTTTCCAGAACAGTATGTATTTAATTTGCGTAAAATGTAACAGCATAGCCATTTCATTTATTTAAATTTGGCAAAAATGAGTGAGGGACATGGTGGCCTGGAAGCACAAAATTCAGAAACCACGACAAAAATTTTCAGAAAGCACTACAAAATCCGGAATTTCCGAATTTTTCAGAATACAATGTAGTGTTTTCTTGATCTTGTCATGTTTTCTGAATTTTGTAGTGTTTTGCACTTTGAGGCCAACAAAGTTCAAGTCAGGCATGTATAAAGTTTTTGTTTATATTATTTTATTTGGTTCATTGTTGACATGGAAAAATAGTTTACACACTCATTATACATAATTGGGATGACAATATTTTTGTCTTGCAGGAATAATCAACGTTCCAATGCTGGCAAACTCTACACTATAATTAATTTCCGTTAATTAAAAAGGAAGCCTGTCTTTCTTTATTACCTCCAAATCAATTTAAAGACTGTATTCCAATTATATTCTGCTTTTCTCTGTCCTCCATTCTGGCTGGGGACTGACGGGGTTCATGTTTACACAGAAGTTTCTGTTTAGTAGGGTTTAAAGGTTTTGTTTTGTTCCTTGTTACAGCAACACATCTGTATTATTCTATTAGCTATAACGTCCTTCCAAAAGGACTCATATAAATTATTTTAAGCAAAAAAAAGATCATTGTTAGCTGGGATTGCCTCAAGCACTGTGCGAGCCTGATAGATGGGCAGATTAAATGGATTAAACTCAATGTGTTGAAAAGATGAAAAGGAGGTTAGTTTTATGTATCTGTAAAATTTTATAATAAAAAAAAAAAACCCACCGTTATCAACGTTTTTTTTCTTTCATTTGTACTGTTTTGAACAAGCAAGGGGGCAAATAGATAGAGACAGTAAGAAGGGGTGATAACACTGAACCTAATGATCAGCCATGGTAGTTTCCATGGTAACCTAAAAGTTCCCATGACAGCGTGCCATCTCAGCAGCAGCGACTGCAGTTCTACTGGAGAACGGCCTCCGTAAGATACGGTTGACCTCAACAAATCCCACTGCTGATACAATCAAAGCTTGAAAAAGAAAGGTGTTTTTAGACTTCTACAGCTCACATTAACCCCTCACAGGCTGCAGGGTTTGTGTGCACCACAGCCATTTGCAGATATAAAATACAGCATGGAAATACATGTATCACATTGGGGATTTACTTTTTGGTTGAAACAGGAAAAAAAAAAAAAAGCATTTCACTTGACTACTAAAACCTGTAGAACAGCTGTATAAAAAAAGTCATCAAGCCCCCCCCACAAAAAAACAAAAAAACAACCAACCTTCTCCTCTTACCATTGTCCAATTTTAGTGAAATATCATCTTTTGAGTTTTGAAAACTTCGGAAATTTTAAACATACTTGTCTCGTCTACAAATCCAATCTTGTGATCACTTGAAGATCATATGAAGTCTTCATCAGTCCGAATCGTTTATTTTTGAGCTCCTCCTTCAGTTGCTTCTCCAGCTTCCTCTGCACTGGCCTGACTTGCATTTCTCCGTCTCTGATGACCGAGTGTTTCTGTTTCTGTTGCTGTTGGCTGTGCGTAAGCAGCATCGGGTCAGCAAAGTGTCAATACAGGGTTCCCCTCCCCCTCCTCTCCTCAGCCGTGCTGCTAATCTTAAACATCTCTGCACATTAGTTTGTTTTTTTACAAAAAACAAAAGAAAATACACAAGTCAAAGTTATTCTGAAAGTCCTCTGCATCAGGATACAGTTTTTTTTGGAGTTGTAGAGCTTAAGTTGTAAAAGTTGAAGAAAATCTGAGTAATCAGAAAGAAGGATTTGTGTGTGATGATGTATTGTTGAGGGTAAAGGTGGATGAGACCAACATGTCAATTAGCCACAACTAAGGTGTGGAGACCATCGACTTTGAAGGAAAACATTATTGATTTGAATTTGTACAAAAAGTAAGTCATACGCCTACCACTTGAAGTTGGCATTCAGAGTTTAAACTCAGGACAATTCGGAGGAGCGTGACGTGTTAGTAGAAAGCAGGGGTGTCAAACTATATTTTAGTTCAGGATCAGAAGCCACATAAAGCCTAATATTAACCTTTAAATCTAAACTTTAAGTTTTTTTTTGTTGTGGTGTAGAGGATACGAGATAGAAATGCCTCGTTTACAAATCCAAACAAATTGCTCACAAAAATTACAACAATCTCAACGTAGTCAATTTTAATGAAACCTTCTCGTGTAAAAGCAGATGCAATTCAAAAATCACAATTATAGGTTGTGTGGGCAAAAGATTCTATAGAGCACGTTTCAGATTTTTTTTTTTTTTTTATATATATGGGTCTCAAATGTTATCAAGAACATATTTCAGTATGAAAACCATCATTTACGACTCACTGTGAGACTAAGCATTTGTGGCTTGAAAGCTGGAAGTTAATTGTGAATTTCTGTCATCTCAGCATAAAAAAGCATGAGGTTGGGGATAGAATTGAATTTGATTTTAAATATAACATGAAAACAGTTGATCAACTAGAGCCGTGGCATTTTATGAATTTTGAACTCAAGGCGACTGTGAAGTGTAATTACGGCTGTGCAATGTTACACAACGTGTAATTAATGTGTTAATATCTCCACTGTAAGTTAACCAGACTAAATAAATTACATATCTGTTTCTATTGTTATCAGAGAAGCTATAAGGCTTCAGTGCCGCTTGCCGTTGACGCAGCCATTGTTTACTAATAATACTGACTCACTCACACAGCAGTGTGCGGACAGATGTTGGAACTCGCTGTTAGACGTGAATTCAAACATCCTCTCTCTGAATATCACACCGGGAACCGCCTGGAGCTCACATCCACAGACAATAAGATCACAACACACCGCCATGCAACCTCAAGAGTTTCTCCTGAATGAAGAGACAAAAAAGAGGCAAAACCGGCAATAAAACAATTTATTCTATGACATGATGACACACATTCAGAGATAATTTAGTTCATTCCATGTATTCACATACTGATGGACTGAAGCACTTCTGTCGCAAAACTCTGCGAAAATGCAGTGCTTCAGTGTACGGACGCCTCGCGAATGTAAAGACGCCCATCATTTCTGCAGAAAACTCGTGTTTATTTCTGTCTTCCTATGGCTCCAAAACTTTTCATCACCATGGAAACAGGGAAAGCCCCACACGTTTCCAGGGGAACCAGTGAAAATATGCTTCTTCTTCTTCTTTTTTTTTTACACAGACAAAGTAGAAGAGCTTCACTGCAAAGCGGCCTTGCTTGCAGTGTGAACGTGGGTGTGCGAGCGTATTCCCTGCGGTCTCATTTGATTGGGAACAGATTTAGCTGAGACTGCAAATGTGGCCCACTTCACTTGGCCATGTCCTCAGCAACGGCCTTCCCCATTTTATCCTTCAGGTAGGCCAATTTCTGCCACTCGGTCTTCAGCTCCAGCCACTCGTAATACGGCACCTGACAGATATCAGAGACAAATTCTGCATCAAACACATTCTGTGGTTTTAATACAGATGATTAGTGTCTTTTACGATGTGCTTATGAGAAAACCTCACTTGCAAAATTTGCTTAACATTAAAAAAATAAATAAAAAATAAATATAAATTGGGGTTTTCAGATAATTACTCAGGTAAATGCATACGGCGACAATGGCAGCCTAAAGGGTAAAAGATCCTGCTGTTGAATAAGGAAATTGTCCTCGATGAGGAAGAGAAAGCTTGGATTGGCCTAGATGAGGCAGAGCTGCGGCTGGAGCTATATTTATACCACGGACTGCAGCGAGGTGCACCTGACTCGCAGCTCTCCCAAAGTATTATGCCCGTTGTTTGCATGCCCTTAGCCTGTCAGATGCTGCCGCAGCAGCACCGGTGCTTCACTGCTCACTATCGCCATCAGAAGAGCGAACACACTAGAAAATTCCTCATTCGACTGAATTCCAGTGCATAAAAAAAGATGTAAGAAATAAACACCTCAGATTAGCTTACAAAGAAAAAAAAGGGGGGTATTTCATGTTAAAAATACACTTTGAGGGAACAAAACCATCATGACAAACACTGCAACAAAGCTTTCCCCACCCCACCCCCTCCCTACCTCCACAGTGAGGAAACCTGCCAGCTGGAGGTGTCTCTTCATCATCGCAAAACGCCCCAGAAGGTCTTTACTCTTTGAGCCAAAGTTGGGAAATTCCCAGGCCAAGAAAGCTAGTCTAGAAAAAAAACCAAACAAACAGAAAATATGTGGGACAGGAGGAGCCATCAGGAACAATGAGCAAAAAGAAAAACTGCTGCAACGTCCAGGCGGTGGAGAGGAAAAGCTAATTCTCTAGAACTCACCTCCGGGCCCCTAAAGGCAAAGCCTGATCTCCTTCTCCACTTTGTAAATGAGGAGCTTTGAACTGTGACAAGTCAATTGGTTTGTTGTCGCGGTCCACAACCAGCTCACCATCTGAGAGATGAAGAAAACAGAGACGATAAGACTTTAAAACTGCGATGAAAGAGAAGGCGCCGATGAGATCTGGGAGTATGTTCCTTCACTACGTTGACAGTATCTTACCAATGGTCCATCCATAAACCGTGTCGACGCCGGTCCGAAGGAACTCCGACTTTCCTCCCACTAAACTCTGCAGCGACTCTCTGAGGCTGCTCTGCAAGGCCGACGGTGTGAGGCTCCTGGTGGGGACGCTCAGAGGGGAAGAAGGATCTGAGGAGCTGGGATGCTCCAGGTGAAGAGTAGCGGCGACGTGCAACAGCTTCAGCATGTAGTTTTCTACCCGAGCTGGACTGCCTTCTACATGGAATGATAAAAAAAAAAAAAAACAATAACCAGAGAGAAAAGGTCAACTTGTTGGAAAAATTGATTCTCAAAAAGGAATAAACTGCCATGCCAATGTTTAAAATCTGAGAAAGTCAGAATTGGATGTGAGGAGAACTCTGCTGGTGCTGCACTGCCCCCTACTGAGCTAGTGTAGAACCTTGACAACTCCCAACACGCCACAGCACTTAAAGATACTTAATAACGACACAAAAAATCTGAATATTGCACAAACATTAGTTGTTTTGGCAGATATTTTAAAGCAAAACATATAAACTCAAAACAATTTCTAGATCTTTTGAGACACTATATTTCTTTTCTAAGCATGTATGTTGTATGCAAGTCAAAAAACAAAAATTGATGAAATGTGTCTTTTTATGATCGAACAGATCTAGAATATATTTAGAAAATCATTTCCATTGTACTGTAATGCTTTGGGATGTGTCTGTGCAAGAAGCTGATCATTGGAATAGTCTCAAACAAAACTGAGAAATATCTAAATAAATATTATGCGGTCTGCATATTGATCAAAAACACAAAGATTCAGAGGTAGGAAGAAGGATCACAGCCATATTTCTTACCAGACAGTTTGGTAACATGAGTTGTTTGTATGAGGGGAATGAGATATCTTGGCTTGGCCTGCTGCAGAACACACAGTGCCCAAACCACATCTGTCTGCAGAAATGGGTCCAGCTGGAAGAGAGGCTCCTCCAGTGCTGAGTGAACCTTAAAGAGAAATAACAGATGACAAACTTATGAAACGACAAGTGCGACACGACGTGTGCAGCCTTGAACCGATCCAATGGCAACAGTACCTTGCTATAAAACTGTCCTCCTTTGCTGGGCTGGAAGTCCAGTCTGGCGAACGTCATGAGGAGATTACAGAGCTGCAGAGTGCTGTAGTTGCCACTGGTAGCTGTGTAGTGCTGGTGGGGAAATGTACAAAAGGTTTCACACTGAGTGAGAAGGAAACAACTTTAATTATTTGTTCATTTGAGATCATAAAAGACCCATCTTTTAAAAAATAAAAAAATAACTGAATCGCAGAATCTGTGTATTACTGACCTCAGCAAAGGCCTCAAAAAGAGGGATGTGCAGCCACTTGAGGAAGCCCAGTGACTTTGCGCAGCGTGTGACGTCTGTAGAGTTGAGCTCAGGGACTCTGGGTAACAACTCTGAGGCCATACGTTGAAACACCTGAGAATGGTGGAAATTTAACTTTCCTGTGGGAACGTAAAGGCAAAGTTGTTACAGACGGTGTTGCCCTCCACAGTACAAGTCGAGTGAATCGCATTGTCAAGCTGCCGATGAGGACTGAGCTTCGGTGGCATTACCATAAGCGAAGGCAATGTCTAATATCAGCTGAGTGGTGAACTCTGCCGCGGGCTTCTGGAGGAGGTGGTAGGACAGAGCCCGGAGCAGGGGGACGCTTCGGCGGCCCTGGACCGCCAAAGACGTGCACACTTTGCGAATCTCTTCAGCTGAAAAGCTCTCTGCAAGCTCCAAGGCCTGCGAAGAGACAAACGGAAGGTCATCAGGCTGCGTTGAGAATATAAACTTTAATAACACACTAGATTTACCCTTGCTATTCAAAAAGGTTCTTTCACTGTCACATTGTGTAATGACACTACTTTAAGGCACGTGCATCTTTTCGTTTTTTTTAACTCTTTGTAACTTTGTATCATTTGTCGAAAATAAATAAAATCAACATCATACAAGATTCAATTTTCACTTTTTCAATGAACAAACTTTTCAGATTGCAGAGATTATATGTATATACACACGTTACAATCAGTAAATTCACTTCCAAAATGTGTTTTTTCCAAAATATTCAGATTATTTTTGTCTTGATAATGATTTGTCCCACAAGATTAAAATAAATGAAATCCTGACAAACACTTTGACAAACTGCATTATTTGTTCTTTTGTTGCTTTTTTGGGGCCAAAAAGCAGGTTTGTTGAATTATAATTCGGATAACTAATCTAAAAAACGATCCCAACCACACACAGGAATCCATGCTGTTAAGACTATTTTGTAAACATGCGGCTTAGTTTGTACTAATACTCTCATCATATGTTATTATACACATTATTTCTCTTTTTGACAATTTTGAAAGGGTGAAACACAAAAGTAATAAACTATTACTAACGGCAAATAAAGCTTTGTTTCCAATCTGCATCCACCAAAAAGTATTATTGTCACTACATTAACTTTAACTTGTATCACAGGAAGTAGTTTAAATGTGACACCTTGTCTTCAAGTCGGGCCATCAACGCAGGCGACATGCGTTTTCCTTTGGATATGAGCACGCTGACGGTTTTTGCGTCTGCTATTTCAGTCCAGCGTAGCTCGAGTTGTTTTAACACAGCATTCACTATGGCCACGTCCTGCTGTCCCTTCCTGCTCGCTCCCCAGTCTGCCAGGTTGCCCAGCTGCTTGTACGCGAGCCTGCGGACCCTCCACAGGACCTCAGTCTGCACAGAGCTGAGAACTGGATCTGTGGCGAGGGTGCCCATAATCCAGAGACTCTGCAGAACGGATACCAGAGCGCTGTTCCACACTGAAGACACCTGGAGGACAAACAAGCAGAGACAAGGAGCTCAATTCAACGCAAATAGGAAGCTCCTATAACAAAACACAAAACCAATTTAGACATGATACTTCTTTTCTATCCTTTTAAATGTTCTTTGCAAGGTCTTGGAGCATCATGTGAAATCATTTCACCTTTTTAAACCGCGTATCACTAAGTTTACTGCTTCAGCCATCTCTTAAGATTTTTAGCATCAGCATGGAGGCTCGAGAGCAGGGGTCTCAAGCTGAAATGACCTGGGGGCCACCGCTGGCGTCTCATTGAAATCAATCAATCAATATCAATCAACCAAGTTTTATTTGTTTAGCCCTTTACAATAACCCAGTGGTACCCAAAGTGCTTTACAACAAAGCTATAAAAACAATACATTAAGAAATAAATACAAGAATAATACGTAAAAACAATAAATAAAACATAGGTGCTGACTGTGGGAGCTGCGACAGTGCTGCAGGTTGGTGGAAGCCTTCCAGAAATTCATAAAAACAGAGCATACAGAATAAATACACTGCCCTAGACAGAGTTAAAAGCCAACCTAAAAAAAATGGGTTAATGTTGGGGGGCAGTTTGTTCCACAGTCTGGGAGCAGCAACAGCAAAAGAGCGGTCGCCCCACTGTTTATATCTCGACCTTGGAATGTCTGAAAGAAGCTGACCTGAAGAACGCAGGGCCCTGCCAGGGTCACGTATAGTTAAAATATCAGACAAGTAAGAGGAACTCAGGCCATTGATGGCATTAAAAACAAACAACAGAAGTTTAAAATCGATTCTGAAACGAACTGGAAGCCAGTGGAGAGACGACAGCACAGGGGGTAATGTGTTCACGTCTGGATGAGTTTGTTAGAAATCTGGCAGCGGCATTCTGCACTAGTTGAAGACGTGAAATGGAAGACTGGCTGAGGCCGACATAAAGGGCATTACAGTCGTCCAGTCTTGAGCTAATAAAAGCATGTATTGCCTTCTCAAGATCCTGTTGATTCAGAAACGGCTTCACTTTGGCCAGGAGACGGAGCTGATAAAAGCTGGCAGAACAGAACAGAACAGAACTAGTCTGTTTATCAAATGGAAGCCCATTGTCAAACGTTACCCCAAGTTTTTTTTAACAAGTGGTTTAAAATAGGGGGCCAGAGCACCAGAGTGTGTTTTAAAAACATTCGCCATAGGTGATGTGCCAAACAAGATGCATTCTGTTTTCGTGTCATTCAAGTGCAAAAAGTTCTGTGCCAACCACTGCTTTACATCAGTAAAACAATCCATTAGCCTTGTAAGAGCAGTGCTTTCATTGGGTCTTATGGGTAAATGTATCTGCAGGTCATCAGCATAGAGGTGAAAAGACCGATTGTGTTTTCTTATAATTGATCCCAGAGGTAGCACATACAGGGAAAACAGAACAGGGCCGAGAACAGATCCCTGTGGCACCCCACAAGGGAGAGATGCACGTGAAGAGCAGAGGTCACCAATCATTACAGAGAAGCTCCTGTTTGCCCAGTATGACCTAAACCATTGGAGGGCAGTGCCACGGATGCCAGCATACTGCTCTCGGCGAGATAGAAGGACTGCATGGTCGACTGTATCAAAGGCTGCTGTGAGGTCCAGCAGCACCAACACAAACAAAAAAAAAAGAAACCAAACTGCCTTCAATTTAGCAGCGGTTGAAAATGCTGTCACCTCTGCTTTGATTTGGGGACCAACAAGAGCAGAATGAGTTTGAAATCCCTGCGACAGAGTAATTGTTGAAGCTCTGGCGGACTCCACGGCAGCTTTCTGCTCCATGAGATCAGAATTCGAAATTCCCACCTGTTCCTGTGTCTTCTTTTTTTATCTAACCCGTGATAAGCTATCCATTGAAACCACAAGAAACAGCAACAGCAATAGCATGATTAAAGAATCTTTCAACACTTTAAAGTCAGTGGAGATGAAAACCACAATGCACTGTTTGCAATTGATAAAAACCTGTTGGACAAAGAATATATCGTTTTTACCTTGGAAATGCTATGCTGGAAATATCTTACAGGGAATCCTGTAAGATATTTGTTAAATACTTCTGATAACATCCATCCTTTTGTTAACAGCGCAATAAAAATAAAATTAAACTTACCAGCCTTGGGTGAATGTTTTACAATGGACATGCTGTCACTTGCTCCTTTGTATGCTTTCATGTGCAAATGTAGGTTGTTAATATTGTTAGGATAGGTTCTCTGACTCAGAGGAGAAGATGCTTTGCCAAAGAAATCAACTTCCTGCTTCAGCTTTACTATATATTCATGGTTTTTATGATCTTTATCAGTTTACGATCATCAATTTGGAAGTTGGAATCAATGTGACAGAATATTATGTCATTTTCATACGTGCAACAGTGTGTATACGGCAACTCCTAAGAGAAAACTGCAGACATTGTGCTGCTTCACATCTTAATGGTTTAATCGTCGGACTTCCTCACCTGCTGAGATAGTGCCTGCATCATGTCCAGAAGCCTAGGATCCACAGTCGGTTGTGGTTCTTGTTCTCTAAACTTCCCCTTTGTCTTTAGCATCAGCTGAGTCCACTTTATCAAGGAAACAGCAGCCTGGTGACCGTTTCCTCTACACTCTGCCCAAGCCACCAAGACGTCCTCTGGCGCTGTAGCCTTTTCCACCAGATCATCCAGATGGGTGCGTGTAGGTAAGGTTGCAAATTGGTCACCGTTGGTAGCCATCGTTCTTTCAGACATGAATCTCCGTGGGACCCTCGGCCAGCCGCTTGCCCTCTGCAGCTCAGCAGGTCCGGCCACCGGTGGAGGCGGACGGGCACCAGCAGCAGCTGGAGCCTGAGAGGAGGACCTGCAGAGCAGACGGGCATATCTGCACAGGAGCCGGCTGGCCATCGAGTCCAGGAGACAACACAGAGGCCAACGGTGGGGAAAAGAGAGCGGGTTTCTCACAGCTCAGCAGCCGGTGTCACATCCCAAATAGAACCTAAGGAAGAACAAAGTGTGGATGAAGATAGAAATGCCAACAACACTCTGGTATTTGCAGAAAAATGGTTTCAGATAAACAGACTCATACCAAATATTAGTACATCTAATTTCATAATATTAAAAAACAAGAATGTAGAGTTTCCTAAAATTGACCCAAAATTACTATTTAATGATAATTATATTTAACAGGTTTCTCGTAGAAACATTTGTGGGTGTTTTAGTTGGTGGCAGACTGTCAAAACCACATCGAGTATGCCTGCAATAAAGAAATGAAATCCTATTCAGATGGACATTTAGTAAATAAGTCATGTCTAATGTCACTTCACCTTAGTTTCATGTAGCGACACCTCACACATTGTAATAGTGCCTGGGCTGCCTCACTTCCTTCTCGACTTAATCAACTCCACTTCATACAAAAAATATTTTAATAATAAATTAATCTATTAATACGCCACAAACAAGCATATTTATGTATACACGTATTATTTATTTATTAATAATAAAGAAGACCTTCCAGACATATTTCACAAAGTTTTCCTGTTATTCATCAGACATTCACTCCATTGACACACTCACTAATATTGTTTTGGATATAATGATATGAATGTGCAGTTAATTTGTATGCATGCCAATTTTCAACAATGATCTGCGCAGACAATGGTGCAATCATAAACCACCTTTCATCTTTAGTCAGAGTTATGGTTTTATTTCCTTCTTTACAGAATTCTTTCAATGAAATTGTAGGTTGTGTAACCGGCAACATGAACACAATGTCAATGATGTAACGCAGCGCCGTCCAAACAAGGATTTTCGTAGCTCGCATTACAAAGACTGTTGTATTATGAAGGAAGCCACCGACAGAATGAAGGAAAGAAAGACCGACTGACGGAAAGAAGACGGTTCTTCTGTCAGTAACATTAAATCCTGACCTTGTGGGAATCAAGAGCCGCATCGACACGCTGGAAGCCGATATTAACATCGTCTCTTCCCACAAGACAAAGTCACAACATACGAAGGACACAAACTGCTACCTGCTATTTAAAAAAAACCCGGAAGGCTTACCTTTAATAAAGAAAATACTTTCGAATGTTGAAAAATTTTCACATGTGAAAGGGCTGCAACTGACGGTCGCAGGAAACTGACGTCATAGTTTTTGGGCACGTGTTCAGCGGACGATGCTGTGATTGGCTGATGTCATCCAATCCTTCACATTCCTCCTTGTGGAGATAAAACGTTTTTGCACCAAAAATAAATAGATTTTAAAAGAACAATGAGACAATAAGAAAATCCGCTTTCTGCCATCTAACAAAACGTCACAAGAATTAAAGGATATCTGACCAAACAAGATTACTAGAAACGTGTTCATGTATTTATTTTCGGTAGGCTGGACAATTGTCAGGGAAAGTGTAAGAAATGTGTTACACTTCTGCAGCTCATAAAGAATCTTCATCAACATAAAGAAAGTGGCGCACATTAAACCTGCGCTCGAATATCTGCACTGGCTGTCTGTGTGTCAAAGGACCCACTTCAAAATCTGACTTCTTACCTCAACAAAGCTTTGCATGGTTTAACATAAACACATCTCAGATTCATGTAAAACAAACTTCTTGCTGACACCTGAGGACTATTCTATTATCTCAACTTTTACTGTATTAACTCTCTTTTTTATGGTGTTCTTAGTCACCTTATTCGAACGTATTACCTTTATTTTCTGGCAAAGCTCTGCCAGTTCCCTTGCCTTGTGTCTGAATGGTGCAATATACTGTAAATAAAGGTGCCTTGCCTTTCCTAGAAATCCCTCCACTTAAATAAAAGTACGAAGCATGTTGTGAAATGTACCTCAGTGCAAAAGTAAAAATAATACACAAAGCCTCATTTCAAGTGAAACTTTTTTTCCTGTGTCCAGATAAATGCAGCACACACACATTATGACCTTCAACTGTGTTTGTCCACATATTCACTGGATTTATTGTATTGAAAGCTGTAGATGGTTTCTTGTATATACTGTACTGCCGTCATGTTTGTTTTGAGGATCTTTTAATGTGTGTAGTGGTTTTTCATTTCCCCCTCAGGATCTGCTGTTTCCTCCTTTTCTGCTCCATCCAGCCATCTCCTTCTCCTCATACTTCCCCATCCCTCAACAGTCTGTTGAACAGAACACATCCACAGGACTTTGGTACTCTGAGGAAATACAATATATGATTTTATTTAATTCATTTGGAGGATGTTTTTGGTGCTTATACACTATCATTACTCAGCTCAACTGAACTGTAGGAGAGTATGCACCATGTTTTTATGGGAAACACCAGCAAGGCATCACAACTTGACAGTGTGACAGACGAGGCAGTAGAAAGATGAAGATTAAGTCAAAATGACAAGACTGTTGTCAGAGTAGGCATGTGGCCAGTCACACCCACTTAACCTTGAGCAAGAGGCACAAAACCTCTGACACATTCACTGTCCTCAGCAATCCAACAGCACTGCTGAAGGTCTGAGACTGATAGCACACATTACAGCTGATTTAATACAGCTGAGCGAGCAGTTTGCTTTCTCATGTGTATAGTTTGCAGGTACTGCGAGGCTTCACTGAATGTCTGATCGAGTGATTCCTAGAGAAATGTGAGAAATTCTCAGTTATTGCTTTCTGTCATTTTTCCATTTGTCATGGACTCAATTGCTAAGAGAAAACTGTCATTGTGTGGTTGTACACGTGGTGTAAAAAAAGGAAGCAGGAACGTGCTTGGTAGAGTGTCATAAATCGCATTGGTCTGTTGTGATTCGGGATTTATTGATCTCCACTGGATACCACTAGAGGGTGGTCTTCTATGAGGCTATTGTAGGAACTAAATTATTTGTGCGCACATGTGACAAGTTATTATTTGGAATGAGTCTGTGGAAATGAGGACGTTTCAAATTACATCAGTGTAAAATCAGGTGGACTACTGGTGACATTGCAACAGTTGGAAGACTTTCACTCTGACAGGAATGAACAGAATGCATTTATTTCCATGTGTGTTTATTGGAGGGTGGTTTTCTATCTAACTGAACTGGAACAGGTCTGGGAACGGAGAATGTTCAAGTTATTGAATTTAATGTAAAAAAATGTCCTGATGAACAAGTAAGAAAGTAAGAAAGCTTTCAGAAGGAACTGATAAAGTATCTCTCTCTCTCTGCACAGGGGATTTTTAAACTATGACTGTATATCAGCAGTGTTATTTGTCTCCTCCTGCTGGAAGACAATGAGGTTGCACATGGTCAGTTATAGAAATGAGGCACAACAGTTTCTCCCTGAAACAATGCAATATAAATGTGTGTTGACCCTGCAATGGACTGAAGACATCCTCAGGATCCATCTTGTTAGGATAAGTTGTGTCAAAGATGGATGGATGGATGGAAAATTCACAACATTGTATCATGAATCAAATCACAGGCTCTCGGGTGAAAGGGGAGAATTCTACCACTAAACTCGCAGCAAATTCATATGTAACAGGGATTGTTACAAGTGGTTTTCATTGGTCATCCTATCTTTGACAACTTAAAGAGGTGTATTGAAAACATTCCTGAGCCGACTCCATGTCTGCTCACATCACTACATCACCAGCAGCTTGCCTCTTCCTCAGCTTTGTATCACCATCCTTTTCCTGGCCAACAACATTGTGAGTAATTATGCCATTAGTACCGGTTCCCTGAGTAAGCAAATTGCTTAATTATGGTCATTACACTAACAATTTATCATCACAATAGGTGATATCGTGCCTAATATTTACTTGTGGAATCACACAGTCTTATCCTTTACAGCAGGTCATTTGGTGATATTAGGAGCATTATTATGCTCCTCACATTCTTATCTACCCCACATGGATGAGTTGTTTGTTTACTCCTGTTTCCACTGTAGTTCCCATCTGTCTCTCTGGCCTATGAGAAGGCAGAGAGTGAGATCATGCACTCAAAGCCAAGAAATCCATGTTGTGTCTCTGTGAGATTGTAACTGCTACCCTTAGTTATTATGAGTTATACTTCATACCGACATGAAGCAGACATACAACTTAGTCCACTGTAGTTTAAGTGCCATGTTTACATGCAAAGTACAAGATCACATCCCTTTGCAGTCTTAAAAGCCTATAAAAACTAAAAATTAATTCAACAAAGAAATGTGTCCAAAAAAATGTGAATCTGAGAGTTTAAAATTGAGACTCAATGTGCTGTCTTGGAGTTGACACTCAGACATTAAGGTCAATTTATGTATTTTAAAAAAAATTGATTTCATCAATTTTCTCTCTTTTTGTAGACATTGAGACTTTCAGTCTAAACATTACTTTGTAGTCAACGTTTGAACTTGTGACAAAAAGCAAGAAGCTCTTGTCGATCTAACAGCAACAAGAAGCCAGTGAGGGATTTCTAGCAGGCCTGTTTTGGCGCAACTGTAAATATGGGAAGCTGAAAATTCACTGCAGTGTGTCTCAGACTGACTAGACATTTCAAACCAACATTTCAACCAATGATTTCTGTTGTTATCACAACTGAATATTGGCATAAAATACACAAACAGAATAATGGAAGCTTACATGTTTGAGAGGCAATTGCAAAAATTGTGCATACTAACATATACTGTATACCAAATGCTACAGTATATAATTCATTACAATTTATTGTTCCAAAGAAAGTGACATTTTTTCAGCATTGTTTTAACACTGTGTTTCAGTTTTTGCATTGAGTCTTAAAATTGAAGAGCCACATGTCTGGAATATAAACAGTGCAATTTACACTATTATTCAATATAATACATGTTAAATAGATTGCATCTTCATATGACACATTGTTTTAACAGTCAGCTTCATTTTTGTCTTCCTCGTTTCAACATTATCGTAATGTCACAACCTGATAAAACCATGTATCCTGTTTGTAAATCGTCATGTCCTTCACTTGTCGCCGCCTCCTTTTTACCCCGCCGCTCTTAGTGTCTGCGTTTCTTCACTCAACCTTCCAGATGGCGATCTTTCCATCCCGGCATGCAGAGCCGCTCAGGACGTAGCGATCCTCCGCAGAGCAGAGAGTCTGAATGCTGTCCGAGTGAGCCTGCAGCTCCTTGTCCACCGTGTGGCTCTCCGGGTCCACCACCACCACCTGGCTTCTCAGGTGTCCATCACACTGGCCCCCCACACAGCTCCACCCACGGCACCCCACCCAGATCTGACGAGGTTGGAGCACATCGAACAAAGTTAGTTATGATTATATGTGAACGTACAACCGAACTCGTGATATAAAGCATGAAAATACATGTCAAAGTATGTTTAGGATCTTTTCCTTAAACATGATAATAATAGCTTATTATGAATGCAACCAAATATTTTTATCATTATAAGCAGATGTGATCTTTTTTCTGTCGCTTCCAACTCCGAAACATACTGTAACAATAATTATATAGTCAGTTATTTCATTTTACAGAAAATTGTGACATGTTTTATGGCCCACCTGATCTTTGACTCGAATCATGCAGGTGACTCCGGCACTGCTGGGCAGCGAGATTCTTTTGAACGGATGTTTGCTGCTGTTTATCCGCCAAAGACACAACTCTGGTGAGTCTGAACATCCAGTCCACACCTGCCCACGCTGCAACAAACACAATATACAGGGAGAATATGGAGGACAGGCTAAACTCATTTTATCTGGAGTCTGAACAATAAGAAACATCTTCAAAGTAGTCACACATATGGGGGGGTAGGAGTACTACCGCTGTTACAAATACTCAAGCACACACTTCTTATCAATTACTTATTAGCAGCATCTAATTATATTGTCAGTAGCAGGCTTTTGATTCAAGGAAGCGGTATGAAATATTTCTTTTAAAACTACATTTTTGAGACAATGTAAATGCAAAATACACAAACAATTGGCTTTGGTACTAAATGTAAATACAAAGAAGCAACTTTATCTGTAATATGAGCACATTTATTAGCAAGACAACTACAGATATACTGCTTCAAATAGTCATTAAATTTGTGGACATACTCTGTCATTACTTGTGCTTTGGAAAATAGATAACATGGTGTAATGTCTAGATATGTATGAATAGATTTGTAAAAGTATGAAAAGACCTTTGAATTACTGTAATAAGAGTATTTTATTATTTTCACACTTGTTTGTCTCTCTTTTGAGTCAAATTGTTAGTACAAACTTGACTCCCCAGGTTTCAATGAAAACTTGTTGCACCGTCATTATCATGATGCAGAACCAGGTTCATTTACTGGCTGACCGTCGTGAATCGCTGACTGGACAATTCACTGACTTTTTAAATCCCTCCAATGCGTTTTAGGTCAATTGCTTTCTTCATTGATTGATTTTTCATTTGCAGTTTGCTGAGTCACCTCAGGCATGACAACGAAGCTGCTGAAGCTCCGGGGTTCGTTGCGGAGGTCACCGGGAAGTACGATCCTTCTTTGCGACGCCCCGTTCTTTTTCAGTTCCACAATGCCGTCACCACAGCCTGCGCACACATGGGAGTGGGTTTTTGTCTTGTCAAGCACATTTAAATGTACTGTGCAGATACTCTTAGAAATAAAAGATTTCACTTCACACAACACCATGACAGTGCATGTGAAAATAAACCCTACTAAATCAGGACATATAATCTTCGTTGCGCTCAGTAAACCTTTGATCTGACTGCTACTGTAGGAAGCAATGGAAAGAGCTCAGACAGAATTCCTTGCACTGCAGCAAGTATACAAGAACTGCGTGAGATCTGCCTGTGAGTCAACAGGGGGCAGTGTGCACTCACAGCACCACAGCGTGCCGTTGTGGATCTGTATGGAGGAGAGACGGTCACAGCTGACTTTGAACTGCCGCTTCACTTTCAGACTGGACGAGTCCCATTGCAGGACCGTCCCATCAGAGCTGCAGGAGTACACCTGGTCACTGAGACAGACAGAGAGAGAGAGAGAGAGAGAGAGAGAGAGATTCACTTTATGTCACAAACCTGTTCAATCTCCTATGTAATGCATCAATGGATAAGCTCTACTTGTTTTGTTGAGCTCTGGCGTCCACTGAAAGGCCGGTCACTTCATGCCGGTGTTCAGTCAGTTGTTTGTTGCAGGACATACTGTGAGTGTCGATGATGTAGATTACTGAGTCCTCAGAGCCGATCCACATGTGCTCCTGGACCAATCCCATCATGCAGTTCTGCAATTTTTAACACAGGTTAGTTTAAAGGCAATTTATACATCTATACATGGACAGATGTGAAGTTTGTCCTTATCTTAATGTGGAAATTATCACTGTAACAATAGAAAAAAAAAACCCAAACAAAGTAATTAACATTACAAATAATGTTAAAGATCTTTAAATCACATGAAAAAATAAATACAAATGGAATGCATGAGACTGGGTGCAGCATTTCCTTTATCTAGTAGAGCGGGATAATGATCATAAAAAGTATGCAAGATCAATTTAGACTAGCCCTCTGAATAACTCCAACTACCCACACTGAGTCTGCTCTCACCACTTGTGACTCTCCGACCTGGATCCGGTCCTGCAACATGGACCAGCTCGCTGCATCAAACACCACCACCCTGCCCCCGCTGAGGGCCACCCACAGCTTCGGGTTCATCTCACTGTTTGAGTCAGTGCAGGACAGCTGACCTGAAAGAAGAGGAAACATTTTTTTTTAATGTATTGATAGAGAGATTATTTCTCAGTATAAAACATTGCAATAAATACACAGAACATTCATTTGCAAGTTGACTGACTGGATCAGACGCTATCATTATTTTAATGCAGGGCACTTTGATAGAAAACCTGCATATCACAGCAATTTTCCTTAAATTCTTTAAAATAGGTTATTGCATCAAACTTCCTCAGGGGCTATTATAAGCTTTTTGTGTTCTGTACAGGAAGCAGTTAAAATAGAACATGTAAATATGTAGTACAACAAAAACAATCCATACAAAGAAATTAAACAGAAAGAGTGTGGAAACCTACTAGCATTACGGCATTATATTTTAACAGCATTGAATTGCATTGACCATTGACGTCAATGAAGTTTTGCAGAGGGAAATCCATCCCTGCATATGCCTTGACAAATAAGAATCCAAGCTAAATACAATAACAGGTCACAGACACTATAAAGTAATTGAGCTGGTACCTGGTGTGTAAAGCAGCACGCGGACAGTCTGGGGTTCGGGGAGGTCCTGTGATGGGTTGATCTTGTGTTTCAGGGTTTCTGAGGTAGATTCAGGCACGATCATCGGCACTGCTCATAGACAGACACGATGTGTTAATGAATCCAGCTTCAAAACAGCGAATGTCTCAGAGAAAATGGAGCACAGGTAAGAGAGATTAAAAAGGAACTAATGAACTGATGGTTACACATCATGAACAATTAATATTAATATTATTATTAATTAATGCCAATAATTAATCATGTTTTCACAAAAGAAGCAGTAAAACGTCTGTCACACCTTCATGTCTGATCTTATCAAAGTAAACCAGCTTAGACGCAGCAGTGATGGGCCTCGGAGTCTGCAGGCAGCCCATGACGGCGTCCATCAGCAGCACGTTGGTCAGAGCCTGAGTCATGTACTGAGGGTCCTGGGAGAGAGACAACATTTAAAGAGACAGACAAAATAAAAAAAACAAAACAACAAACAACCAAGTTCATTACTACAATATTACACTCCAACCAAGATGTAACAGGAAATTTACAAAGTCTACTCAGTAACTAATTTGATGTGAGCGGTGCACTTATTAATTTCTGAATGTTGTGTCGCTACTTGTATATCTTCTTATGAAGATCCTCATTTGTGGTCTTGTTGGGCCAGTAGATGTTGTAGATCTTATGGAGGTCGCTGTTGAAAGCCCTTAACCTTTTTTGCATATCATTTCGTTACTCCCTCGCATTTTGCTGGAATTCTTAATTTGGTAAAAAGAATCGGCTAACTTTATAATTAATCCGAACACTTTATACAATTAGATACTGTGGTGAAACAATTTATGCCGGGTCAATTAATAAAAGTTTGTACTTTTTCTGTCGGGAAACTGTATAGTAATGTGATATATAATAATTTTATTCACTAAAAGCATGCTTTTAAGTCTGATAATGGCAGCCTCCAGCTCAGAAAAAGATTAATTTGTCATGTTAAGTTTGTGAAAATCATTAATTTTGTGGTATTAAGCCGTGGATTTCAGGGTCAGCTTTGGTGCACGCTGCTGTAATCACGGCAAAGGCATCCGGAGAGGCCACGATGCATCAGTGCCACAAGCTGCTGCTCACAGAATGCTGAGTCGAAGCAGTTTAATGAGTTTGATGGTAAAAACAATGTTAGGGAGAAGGAAAAGGAACAGCATTGGACGAGCTGCAGATCAGTCAAAAACTTTCAAGTAAAGCTGATTGAGGATGTTGTGGGGATTCACATGGACGAGACTGGTATATAATAGTGTTGTCATCTGTCTTTCATACAAGTGAATACGTTAGATACGTTGGACGAGCTGTACTGTGACGAGCACGCTCAGCGAAAACATTTGAGAGTTGTTTACAAACTATAATGCACCTTGTGTTGGTCTGCCAGCTTGCGTCCAGCCCACATTTCTTTAACGATGATGTTCCACAGTTCAGTCTCGGCCTTCAGATTTGCCTCGAATGCCTCTGACCTGCCGGAAGTTTGAATTCGCAGGGAAGGAATCCGGACGAGCAGAAAAGGAGCCGAGGCAATCTTCACATCCTGCAAGGAGAGAAGTGGGAAGTTATCAGTTGAACTAACGCTGGAGAGGTCTATGCATATTCTCATGTCGTGAATTAAATGGCATATTATACAAGAACAGAAACGGAACAAATCTCTCTATATGTAACCTGCATAGTGAAGGCATTATGGAAGTGTCACCTGTATGTCTCTGAATTTTGTGATTTCCAGAAAGTCAGGTCGTCCCTCGGTGAGCAGAAACAGCCGTTTCTGCGTCATGGCGATTTTACCAACGCCGTGGGAGGTTTTGACAGAAGACGACAACTTATAAACACATTCGCTGTTGTCGAGGTGCTCGACGACCTCGAAGGGCAGGTCGACGTCGTTAGACTCCGCCTCCATCTCCTTCCAGAAAGTGTAGAAGTCCTTGAAGAGTTCGGGCTTCACCTGCCTCGGCTGGCCTGAGACGACAAGAGACGTTTTTGTGTTCAGTGAAGATCAACATTTTCAGTGTTCTTCTTCATGTGTTACTAAATGACTGAATTCACATCAATCCACAAAGCAGTGTCAACAAATGCCAAATTAAAACCAAACTAGTGGCTCCATTGTTTAACAGTTGTTCATCAATATGGCCATGCTCGATCACTCATAAAGGGAAAAACATGTCAACGCGAAACAACGAAACAGTTGTTTTGAAGAAGACAAATAATACTTTGTATGAAGAGGTTCAGTGAATTCAGCAGAACAGGATGAACTCATAAATAGCCGGGTAAAGCCAGTTTGTGACCGTTCTCCAATGATAAAAGCTTTTTTTTCCCTCTTGAATTTTCCACTGATCTAAAAATAAACATTTTTTTCTTCCGAGACAGAAATCAGATGTACTGGTTGCTAATTTGAAACACTTATGTCAGATAACCATTAACGTGCATCCTTACTCATACTTTCATATGAGGATGTGGTGGATTGACCCATACATCAAAATGTTATTATTATTATTGGCTATGTGTTCAGGTTAAAAAAATATAAACGCAATTTATGACGGAATTTTAAATCCAGTGGAGAAATTGGGGCAAGCTATGGAATGTCTGCTCGATTTAGCTCCTTTTTGTGCATTTCTAAACACTCTTTTCAGTTTAACATTTAGCTGAACTTTGACATTTTCACATTCAGGAGCTTTAAGTTGGTCTAAAGAGCGATGAACCACAACTTCAGGCTGAACGGCCTAGAAAAACATTTAGGCTCATAGAGCTAAGTGGAGTCACAGTCTGCCTTCTGATTTGTGTCTGAGCAAAACAGAACATGATGAAAAGACTATTGTCTATAAGAGAAAAAAAAGTGGAACAGATTTGATTACAACTGTTCAAATTCAATTTATGTAATGCTGCTGGAGACTCGGTTAGTGTGAAGCCACTTCTGCGTTTACTATCATTACATGAAAGAGCCATTCTGAAGAGACTTTCATCTCCTTATACAAACATATCAGAGCTATACCAAAAGACAAAGAAAAATCTAACTCTACAAAACTGTAAAAGGTACAATGCTTGCAGGTTGCATATGTCTGCAAAAGCTGTTCATTGTCTATGAATGAAAAACATTAACTTCCCTTATGTGTATTTATGCATTTTCAGAAGAGAAACTTGACTCATGTTGTTGATCATTGTGATCAAAAAAATATGCGGATATTATAAGAAAAGCACAAGAATCAGGTTTTGCTCAAATAATAACTTGTAAAAAAAAAAAAGAGTAGAAGTAATTAAAAAAATTTGTTTACATTGTGCCACACCTTTCCTAGCATTTATATGTGTAAGTCATGTAAATACATGTACTTGACAGGTAAATTGCTATATATTATCAAACTTTTTTTTACAGAAATGTTATATGAATATAGTCACTACTGTAATTTCATAACTTTTTCAGTTGTTTTTTGTCAATAGTGCTGAATATACTCAAAATAAAGAAACTACATTTAAATGTTGTTCATTGAACTGTCACTTACCGTCAGTGAGAGCGTCAAATAAACGATGTATAGTTGCCACATTCTTAACAATCCCACACTCTTGAATGCAACGCACAAACTCGTCCTGATATAGATGTTTACGGGGTAGCTGGAACTTTTTGACCGAATTGTCTGCCTCTAAAAGAGGCTTTTCATTATTGGATTTCACCTAAAAGAAGTAAAAGAAAAAGAAAAAAAGGAATGAAAATATCACTGGGATCATCAACTTCTAACTACCACCTCTAGAACAACAACAGCAGAAGGTGAATGGACTGACCCTGAAGATTAATCTCTTCAATTCAGGTCTTTTTTGTGCTTGGTGTCTCTCGTCTTGCTGCAGCGAGTCCACGAGCCACGTCACCAAGTTTGTGGGGAAGATGGCCGTGTCGGTCTTATAGAGGTTCTGGAAATCACTCAGAGCCTCGAGTCGCCTCGAACACAACGTGTTTATCAAACCACGCATGTAGTAAAACCTGCAGAAGGAACAATATCGGATTGAAACTCGCATAAGCAGCATCGACGCTGACGTGTTTTTTTTTTTTTTTTTATGTGACTTCGAAAACTGTTGCAGTGATGACATTGTACTTAATTACAAATATAGATTCATATAAGAAAGTCCATGTAATAAAAGTAAAAGGACTGAGTCTTAGAAAGACTTGACTATAAACATAAAATATTCCTCTGAAAAACTACTACTTTTCAATCAGTGGATGTTTGATTCCATGGTCAATAGCAGGCATTTGATTCAAATCATTGGCATAAAATATAAAGAAAATTTCTCAAATGAACAATAGAATGTTAAAAATGTTAAAAATACTGATTACCAATACTGATTTGTGAACAAAACAGAAATGTGGTCCGTTATAACCTTATCATTTATAAATATGCACAACAATAGGTTAGAATTTAAATTTAATGATGCTCAGTATTTATTAATGATTAAAAAGAAAAAAAAATATTATCTAAGTATCTTGATCCTAATGAAATGTAACAAACTCACAGTGTGAAGTTGTACTGCGGTAGTGTAAAAAAAAAAAAAAAAAGGCCAACACACAGACGTAAAGTTCTCCCAAATACAGCCAAATGAGCGGAGAGAGGAATCAAAGCACAATACCTGGCCAGCAGAGCAGAGCTTTCGTTCTGGGCAGAGAAAATAGATTTCCCAAGCTGCTGGATGAGCTCAAAGTAATAACCTTGTACAGACTGGAAAGACAAATATGCTGGGAAGTCTGGGAGTTTAAACACTTTTACTGGCTTAGGAGGGATTTTAGGGGCTGGGAGAGAAAAAGAAAACAGACAGAAAGATTAGTGTATATAGAAAAGGTCCAAGTTGTACCTCTAATTACAAATCAATGGAAGTGTCTCATCCGGTCTCACCGGGGTCAGACATGATGTCGCTGGTGGGCAGTGTGCTTCTCTGAAAACTCATGGATCGTGCATCTCCTAAGTTAGGGAGGCTCATTCCCAGTCTCTTATTGAGCCCGTTCTCTGTGATGGAGCTCTTCCTCCTGGCTTGTATTTCCTGCATGGTGGGTCTGCGAGCCACCTGGACCATGGCCTTCATTCTGCAGGACAAAAACAAAGAGAGAAACTTGCAGTTATATCACGAGTTGTCAGAAAGATTCCAAGCTAAAAATCATCACCGTCACCAGTATCTTTAAACACAACTAACTTTTGCGTCTCAGAGCGAGTGCTCAATTCCATACGAGCAAAGCTATCCATTTTCTTGTTGAGACGATCCCTGAGGAAGGAGTGAAAGATCTGTGTATCCAACACCTGCAACACAATTATGTTTATTTTAAGTAGAAATCGTGTTTAAAATAAAAAATTAAAAAATCCTTCATCTGTCTACAATGTGCCATGTATTCAGGTAAAACGTCACTTGTTGCACCTTCTTGTAGAAAAGTTGCTCAGATGGGTCTCTGGTTTTCAGGAACTCTTCGCTGTGAAACACTCGATGCTCATAGTTCAGATGATTGGAAACATCCCTGTTAAGTGGAGACACAGCATATGGTAAAATATATACACCGGAAACTACACATAGCATATGAGCGATGGTGACGGGAGAGGGACTAAAAACACTGTTTTGGGGGTCTTAGTGCACGCAGAACCTGAATATATTGACGATCAGCTCCAGTGTGATCTTCTGGATGTCTTGATTGAGGTTTTGTTGCCACGCTCTTCTCTGCGCCCGCTGCTCATTGATGTCAGTGCAGCTTGCTTGATGGCACTGATTCAAGTCAAAATGTATCTGCAGTGACTGACACCTGCAAAAGAAATTCCCATTTTTGACGTCGGCGTGGTCACGAGTGTATTTAGTGTGGGTTCCAAATGTTTATCGGAGGTGCTTTTCCACCACAAACCTTTGTGTGAAGCATTCCGCAGCAACTTGAGGTATGTCGGGTAGGTTGATGATATCAGAGGAGGAACAGGAGACACTTCCATTATCAATACTGATGAGGATCAGATCATCGGTTTCCTGGGGAAAAGAGATATTTAAACTGGAGAATGAAGAAACTAATTTGCCAGAAAGTATCAAATTATGCAACAACTGGAAGTTTATCAAAAGGAGAGAGAAGCCAAGGGAACTGTAACAGTCATGGCCACGTTCTTACAGCGGCAACCTCTGCAAAATGGCTGAGATGGCAGCCCATCAGAAAGGCAGTGGGGGCCATGAGAAAGTCCAACATGCCTCTGGCCAGGACGGGAACGTACGGCTGCTGCCATGACAGAGGCTGAAAGAAAGATCAGGCAGCAAGGAAAATGAAATTAATGGTTCTAATAGCACAGAACAGGATTCATCCTAAACATCATTCACTCAGTTCTCTATAGTCGTCACTATAATCGAAATAATTAACTCCTCAATGCAAATAGACTATTTCTATTTGAAAAACTGTGTTTTTAAAACAAATAAATTATTCTCCTCAATTAAAATGAGAGTGACATTTTCTAAAACTGTCTTAAAAGAGGAGCAGATTTTGCACCAACCTGCAGAAAAAGCAGAAAGCTCTCTGCCACCAGCGTGAGTCTTGCCCAGTCAGCGGAACATAGCACCACTCGCTGCTCTTGCAGGAGACAAGAGAGCACCTAGATGAGGACACAGACACGGATGAGAAGTGGACAGAAGAGTCACTGAGGATCTCCTCACAACAACAAACCTCAATTACCTGTAGCAGCTGCTGAGGCCTGAAGCAGATGAACGGCAGATGGAGATCTAAATCTATAGCTGGGTGGTTTTTATCTTCACTACAGGGCAACGTGATGGTAAGTGGGTGTAATGTAAACATCTAGAAAATAGAGCAGAGAAAAAACAAACTATTTATTGTTTCAGTTCGGATTATCCTGAACTTCAATTTCACACACTCACACACCAAATGTAGCTGTCCAGGAGGTGGAATAGGAACAAGAGCCAGCTTGGCTGCAAACTCCCTCACTGTGTCCTCCATGTCTGATAGTCGACATGCTTTCAGCTGGATTAAAAGGCTTGAGCAGGAAATAAAAAAAGCAAAAAAAGTGTGTCTGAGAGACTGAAATGAATCAGTGACTCACAAGGTAAGCTGTTAAAAACATTTCATTTCCCAGTCAATTGTTTCTCATTTATAATCTCATGATTATGAAATGTTGCAGGTGGGATGTTTCACCCCTACACCGTTAGAAATTACTATTTCGAAGCAGTTTAATGTGCCCAGTTCATTGGGTCGCCACACTATTACTCACCACGACAGGCAGTCTTTGAGTACAGTGAAGTAAGGATACTTGGAAATGACACAGAAACTGTACGCAGAGTAAAGTTTGACGCTCGGAGACGATCCAGTTCCATTCTTATAGAAAGATGTCCAATCCTGCAAAAAAATACAATAAAAGTATCTTTTTGAGGTTACTCGTTCTCTTTTTGCTACATAGTAACTTTTCATTGCAATGACATCAAACAGAGCTGCTTCAATCTCAGAGAAAAACACAAGGTTATGGGTAAAATGTGACATCGTCGTATTGTGTACCAGTAATGGACAGTAACACTGCATTACTACTCCATGGGTCTTGTTGCCAAAGACATCGGTGAAAACCAAATAGTGAAACTGTTCCTCTTTGTGCTTATTGGTTACTTGAAGACCACCTGGTGAGAAAGTACAAATAAAAATGTGTTTGTTAGTACAGTATAAAGCAGTTAACCATATGCACAACATAAAACATGTGTCTAAACTGTGGGGAAAAAGAGGAAGGGCATTTATGTCATTTCTATTTAATGACAATGCTCCTCTGCAGTAAATTTTAGACAACTGTAAAACATTATTTCCTTTTCAAATGGTGTCACATTTGCGGTTTTGGAACGAGCAGCAGAGCCGAGAATGAAAATGTCCAAAAGCTTCCCTTATCTTTGGTGTCGACTCTTGTTTAGTGAACTGGATAATTGAAGTCGGAATAGGCGCAAGCCAGATTGTCAGCTCTGCTGCGCATCCCACAAATGGATGTGTCTTACAAGTGTGGCACCAGGGGAATAACCAGATTTTATGGAATAAAATGTATAATCAAGAAGTACTGTAACAACAAAGTAATATTTTACCAAACAAATGTCCTTACTTTTTAAAGCCCTTTTAATATGGATTATGTAAATGTGCATCCTATAAACAAGTAGGTACCAGGAAAGCAGAGCTGAGGTAAAGCCATGAGGTCGATGTCTTTCGGTACACTGACATCTTCACTTCCTCCCGCTGCTTCTGCCGTACCTCCGCCTGAACAGATATGACCGACTGAAGCAGTGCAGAGCATCAGATCAGTATCTATGAATTGATTTGCTCTGCATGAATGAAACCTTGACTCTGTGCTGCTGTAGCTGAAGGGGGTTGTTGCCTCTTCTTTCTCAGAAAGGACCGCCGGCGCCTCCCACGTGATCTCAGCGATTCCCCCTCGGGCTGGCTTTTGCTGACAAAAGGAGGCACAAAGACGTGAAGGACCTCCGGCTCCAACAGGAGCTGCTCCGGGGTTCCGCTGTGATTAAAGGCCTGCGAGTGAAAAATCAGAGTTCAGCTGTTTTGGACTTTGAGTGTAAAACATTTTGGGGCAGTTGGGGTGTGGCTCACACACACACAGACACACAAACACACAGACACACAGACACACACACAGACACAGACACAGACAGACAGACAGACACACACACACACACACGCACGCTCACACGGAAGCTGGTCTTGGCTGCACTGATCATTGAGTCTGATGGATATGCATGACTACATGGTGAGCTTGCTTTAATCAATATGCAATAAAATAAATTGTTTCTATCCAAATGTGCAAAATATAAGGCAAAGCTATACTCTGAGATGTAGTTGTTGCATAAAACATGATCTACAAAACCAAGAATCATGTTTCACATTGTATATATATTAACCATGTTTAAGAAGAAGGTGGTAATCAGCCCCGTTTGGAAACGTTAATACACCATTTCATATTTTCTCTGTTGTTCTTTATCACACAGCGTTGGTCATGTTTGTTAACTTCCTCCATCAGCACTTCCAACTCTATGTTATCGACTTCTTTGGAAAGCTGGAAATCAGTCACGCTTTTATTCTTAGTTGGTGACTTCATTGAGTCGTGTTCTAAATGCCTTCGACCTTATTTCGTTAGGATTTTAATCAATTGAGCATGAAGCGAATTGAATCTCAGTGTCAGCTGGAAAAGCATAGCATAGCAAAGTATATTGGAGTATTTTTTGTTTTTGTTTTTGTAGCATAACTGGATTCTGGTACTTGAGAAACAGGAAATGTTGCGGACCGACTTCATCAACATGACCTGGCAAGGTTGAAACTCATGATTTCCCCCTTCAAAAAAACAAAAAAAAAACTAACCTTTTCTTGACTCTAATATTGCTTCAGTTTCAAATTGGGGCAATACTGAAGTTGCACTTGTATGTGGTTTCTGTTCTCGGCACCATAGGTGATTCTGTTCAAATGCAGCTCGTGAAGACATTTACCTGATGGACTTCCTGGAGTTTGTCACTCGATGCTCCGACCACGACACAAGCTTCCAGCAAAGAAGACGGCAGATAATCCGCCATCGCTGCAACCGGTCCAGGACCGCGGCAAGCAGAGTCTGGCTCAGACGTGCTGCATCAAACCCACTGAAAGGCAAAGAAAAAATTGTGTCGTTTGAAGAAAAGAGCAAAATGAGCCACCAATTAGAAGCATACATGACGAGGGGAAAAAATCAGACATCGTAGCTATAACAGTTCATCCTAAAATAAGACAGACAGTTGTTAGAGGGTCTTTCACATTAATTTTGCTGTATCAAAACAACATTTCAGATAAACAAACCAGAACCCAGCGAGGCTGTTCCAGCTCATTATCTGCGCTCCCGTGTGTGTCAACAACATAACTCGACTAAGCCCGAGTCACGCTGTTGAATTCACCACCACAAGATGAATCCCAGTTGCATGCAGAAGAAATGGCCTCTGAGCATTTTAATAGTTCTAAGACGATCACATCAGAGATTATATGGAACAGCTAGTATCTGTAGCGCATTTGGTTTAGCAGCACTAAGTCACATAAAGTCAGATACACTCTGCTGCACACACATTTCTGACTCGTTCATGTTTCAACACATCAGCTAAAATTTGTCATCCATTGGTCCAATCGCAGCCGTACCAGCCCGTCACAGTAAAAGCATTATGTGGTGTGCATTTATTTAACAGTGGTTATGATGAAAAGTGGCCGTACAAATTCAAAATTCTCTGAAATCATGAACATGACATCCTGCTTAATAATTCCTCTCTGAATGTTACTACAGCAAACCCACCGGCTGCTGCAGGAAAAACAATTCTCACAAGTCTTCTTCTCTTGAAACGCTTCGGCTGTCACATTGCAAATGTTTCATAATTTACAGTAAATCTTGTTTAATAATCACAAACAACGTGAATTTATATCCTTGTTGAAATGTAATCCTGTGACTAATGGATGAATACTACTAATATTGTTGACAAAATGCACTTTCCAAACAATCTAGTGATACAAAGCAAACAAGAAATGAGTACATTGCGATCACTTACATACATTTCTAATATGGCTCACGATAAATGAATGGTGTGTGGATTTTATTCCTCCAACCTCAGCATGTGGCTTCAAGCGTTGCATGCGAACAAGCTTAACTGCTCTGAACCATGTGTACAAAATGCCTCCATGAAACAGGATGCTGCTCATCATTTAATTAGTATTTTTCACTTTTCCAGAGAGTCCAGTCTGTTCCTAGAAAATGAGGCTCACGTGAACAGAGCAAATCACTTCGCTGGAACAAATGTGACACACGGGTGACATGTAAGCATGGAATCCGGCTTGTGAGATGTTCCCTTAACTGCAGAACAGACAGGCACCGATTTGGTTATTTGAAATGAAATGACAGTGAAACCTCGGCACCAGTGTGGGAGGACGAGCTCCCGCCTGCAGTGATTGAACTCTAATCTCTTTATTACTGTTCTGAGGCGATGGTACCATCCTATCCTCATTGTACAAGTCATGTGACTGTGGCAAAAATGGGCCAAACTCCGTATCAAGTGTCTCTCAGTGTTTGAACAACACCAACTTCTGATAACAATGTCACCACACAGTCAATGAAAGAAACAAGTTCATCTTCAGGACCTTCATCAAGTCGTCATTTGGACTGTGCCCAGAATGAATCAAATGTGCCTTTAAAACTCATGAGACAAGTGTAAATCCTGTTTGTTGCAGCAAGATAAAAACTACACCGGGTGTGTGTTACATTACATGCTCCCTGGAGAAGAAGCCCTCCAAACAGACCCTCTCTGATCACGTACAGACAGAAATGAGGAACGATCATAACTGAGAAGTCAGAATATCTGATGTCTTTCACTTCGCATTAGATCGGCATCTGCTGGCACACACTTCTCTTAAATCAGGGCTTTAAACACAATTATTTGCTCGGAGTTTTCAATAACCAACAGCTTTTACTTATTCTGTTACCTTTAGCTTGACAAAGATATATATTCTCCTATTTCTGTCCTTTGCAACGGCCTCGTTTTGCACTGTGGATTGCCTTGTGTCTGTTTGGTGATACAGAAATCTATTTGCCTTCTGAAGCAGAGAAGTAACTGTTTTACTTTCAGTTTCTTCTCTTTTTATTCAACTTTTTTTTTTCCAATTGGTGAACCAGATCGGGTTGAAATTTATAAAAAAAAAAAAAGCGAAAGTGAAAAGACATCACAATTTTAAATATCAAAAACTCTATAAAAAGTAACTTGTCTCGTGAAAACAAGCCCAGCATCTGGTATCACTGGGGCGTCCGTGCAGCACAGTGTTATTGTCGATTCTCTCTGTTTCTCCACCAAGAGAATCCATTAAAAGCTTAAAGCTTCCCATCGCAGGTGACCTCCTTTCGTTTTTGTGTCTGTTGTGACACGTGACCCCCGCGGTCACGCGCTGTGCAGGTAAAACACCTGAAGCGCGCGACTCCAACGGCGACGCTCCATGCAAAACACACATTAAAAAGTTAGAATAGACTCACACGCCACTGACTCCTCGCAGTTTCTTGGGTCAGAGCAGACCGCTGGTCCCAGAGCTGCGCTTCTTGACTCCGTCAGGAGCGAAAGAGAAGAAAGAGCCGTCAGCTGCACATCTTCAGTCAAACTGCTTCCTGCTTCTGGATCTGAAGCTCAAACATGCGCACTGGTCGTTTCAGGAAACTCCAAGAAGAGTATTCATTAGAATACTCTTTGATTCAAAGAACAAGCTTTGATTCCTCTTGGTCATCGAATATTATCTTGAAGAGATGGCAAGTACAAATCTGTTTGTATTTCTTTACTCTACTATAAGTATTTCACCTTTTTATTTATACAGTGTGATTAAAAAAAAGTTGAAATACTTAAAGCACATGTATGGAGTATAAATTACACTCCACAAGTCAAGACAATATATTAAAACAGTTATCTGTACTAAAGCTGTAGAATTTAGGAAAGGCCAATATGAATGAATGAATGGCAAGACTGTGTGTGTGTGTGTGTGTGTGCGTGTGTGTGTGTGTGTGTGTGTGTGTGTGTGTGTGTGTGTGTGTGTGTGTGTGTGTGTGTGTGTGTGTGTGTGTGTGTGTGTTGTGTTATAAATAAGTTACAAGTTAAGTCTCTTTCAGTTTTACTATCGACCAGGGATGTCAAACATTAAACCGGCCAGCAAGAGGCCCAAATCCGGCTAAACCACCAAGCAAGGCTGAAAATTGAGGAACTCTTGTGCTTTTTTTTTCTACACAATTTTCTTAAGAGTATCTAACAGTAAGACTTGTTTATCTATGTAGCACTAGACTCACCAATTATCCACAAATACATCGTTTTGAACAGCGGCAGAGAGCACATCCAAACTTGACACAGCAAGTAACGTCTACTATTCAGACATGTGAATGACTTTCAACAATGAACTGTACAGATTCTATTGAGTTGTGAATGGTATTCCTCATTGGGGCGTTGTGGCTTAGCTGGTCAAAGCACCTGCCTTATAAACAGGATAGTCTGCAGTTTAAATACTGTGTGGAGTTTGTGCATTTTTATCAGTTTCCAAACTACATGGTTAAATAAACTACATTAAAATTCATTTAGCCAAAAAGACAAAATTAAAACAAAACAATTTTGTTATTTTAGCATTTCTGCATGAAAAAGTTTATTGTCAAGCTGGTGAAAACACTCAAAATTGTAATCTGTCTATTAATAATGCAGGAAACACAATGTATCATATTTACAGTTGTTAAGAATTTTAAAGAAATTCCCCCGGGGAAAAATAAAGAACTTCTGATTCTGATGATTTCACAGAGCAGTTTATAGGGTAACCTTTAAATTGTGCAGGACTTGAGTGATTTGAGACAAATGTCCAAGCAAATTGCTGTGGCATTTCTTTTCGTCTCCATATTTCATAAAGTTGTATCACAGCTGAGAGAAGCGCGGCAGAAGAGGAAACACTGTCAGTTTTCTAAGCTGACAAAATCTACTCACACATTGACCATGAAGATTGTTTTATTGTTGAAGCTGAAATGTCAAATTCCGGCCAAGTTCTCCTTTAGAAAAGCACCTTAATGTCGGATTTGTAGATTAGCAGCATTAATTATCCTCTGTAGAAGCTGCATGATTGACTTGAAAGGGACAAGATGAAGGAATTCTTCATGGATTAATGTTAATTCTCGGCCTTCTCCACACTGCGAGATCCTGTGGAAGCAGTATCTGCTGCACTAGTCCTTCTTCCATGCTCTTCTTGGTCTGGTAAAGCAACCAAGTCCAGCTTCTCCGCGGAGCTGCTCGGCTCAATATCCGGATAAATGACAAGGAAGCAGGCTGTCAGGAAGCTGGCGAAGGAACCTGCTGAAGCAACCACCGGTACCACGCGCACACTGCCGATCGCCTCCACTATAGATCCCAGAGCCACCGCTACCATAATCTGGCTGATGTAGACCTGGGGAAAAAAAAGAAATCAGCGGTGTGACCACCGTTACTGCATAGAAATATAAGACTGGTTAATCACACTGACTGTGGAGTGTTTCAGAGAAAAGAGACAATCTTTGTCGGCCATATTGGTTTGGCCACAAAGTGCAATAGCAATTTATGCTCACCTGGCAGGTTAAGATGGCACAGTCGATACCAAAGCCTCTCTGCGTGTTTTCTGGACTGTGGTAAATGTACTGAGGAGAGGAACATGTTTTATCAGGGTTTGTTTTTTTTTTGTTATACTACATTATGTCTAAATCGCTGGATGTTCTCAAACTTTTCTTTTTGACAGCGTTCATCAGTGGAGAAAATGTTGAGCCGAAGCTTACCACAATAGCTATGGACAGTTCATATGTTTACTATATCTGAGGATTATATTTTCCAATGCAGTCGCAGCCCCACAGTGCAAAACAGTAGCAGTAAAGAGAAGAAGGTGCTGCACATCTTTAACTCTCATAAATACTGTACAGCCAGAACACTGCTTCTTATAAAATGTAAATACAATATTCATACAAACATCAACATTATGCTTTATATGTTTTCACTTAAAATGTTGTACTATTTTGATAATATAAGATGTTTTCAAATTAAAATACTTTCCTCCACCACTGGAAGGAGCTCACATATCACAATTTCAGAATTAATGCTTGATGTAAGGTACAAGCACATTTTTTAGAACATGCCAAAACCTCATAAAAATAGGTTTCAAATGATCATACAAATATGACAATATGACCTCAAAATGCTGCCATGTGTTGATATTTGGCCAAACGCCTTACCAGCTACACAGATAGAAAAACTTTTGTTTGCAATGCCTTGATTTAAAAACACAGAAGTATAAAAAGGAAAAGAGAACTCAGGTTTCTTGTTGTTCTGTGTGACTTTGCTCGTGTATCGTGGATATGAATGTGTTTTTACCTCTTTGATTTCATGATACTGCCCGAGTAAAGCAAAGGGACAGTAACACATACTCATGGAAATGATGCCCATGGTGCTGATCATCACCATGGAAACATAAATATTGGGAAAGATTGCCATGATCGCAGTCCCTGGGAAACCCCCCCCCCAAAAAAAACCTGGGTGTTAATACATTATCTTTAATACCTGCTGACGTATTGTGATGAAATACTACACAATCTACTAATATTGAATGTGTTAACTCACCTATTGAGAATGCCAGAGTGCCAACAATGTAAACCACCTTGATGTTCAGGTCAAAGTTATCTAAATACTTCTGGAGCACGGCTGCATGGAACGAAAAGATAAGTTATGGGAGAAAATGTTACTCTGAGAGACTGAAATGAGTGTGAATCGATTTTTATCACCATTTATGTATTTAACAGCAGAATATCTGAATCCTAATATAAAAACAGAAAAACAAAAAGTGTGTGTGTGTGTGTGTGTTTCACCAGAGGAGACCGCCGACGTAGCAGCAGACCCCATCAGTCCCCAGCAGCCCATCTGCACTCCTTTTTGATAATTTTGCAGTTCTGTCGAATTGGTTGCCGCCTAAAAACAATTAAAGATTTCCTCCATTAACATTTCAACATTTCTCAGCTTTAAATCAGATGTAATTCTTCAGTGGTAACATTAATAAATCACAGTGTATATTGTCACAGCTCCAGTGCCCAGTCTTACGCGTTCCCAGCATCGACTACCCACATTGTGTTGTATTTAGAGCACTGGTGTCTTAGTGTCTTGGCATGATTCCGTGGACTTTCCTTCCCCTGGTTTCAGCCCTTTTCCTTTGGGTTTGTGTCCGATTGTTTCATGTCACATCTGTGTCTCATTCTCCTTTCTCTTTTTTTATGTGTGTGTTCCTGTTCTCCTCCCGTCTGTTGATTTGCCGCGCCACTCTGTGTGTGTGTGTGTGTGTGTGTGTGTGTGTGTGTGTGTGTGTGTGTGTGTGTGTGTGTGTGTAGTGTAGTGTGGCGTGTACCAATGGATCTCCATTATAAATGACTTGTCCCATGAAATCTGTATAGAACACAGATTCAGCCATATAGGAGAACCACGTGAGAAGATGGCAAACACACAATCTCCAAAGCTGTTTTGGCATCTATAGTGGAGAAAACAGACACAGTCACTTTAAATTAGTGTGTGAATGTAAAGAAGAAGAATTCCACTGCTTTGTTAAGCGAACAGAAAAACCTGTCATAGAGGCCGTGAATGTAAACCAGTGCAATGATAAATCAAAACAGCGACAAAAAATAATCAGTTTCCAATTTACTTCACCCTAAACAAAGACAGCCAAAGCAGCCGGACAGTCGTCCCCCTGTCTGCTTCTCCGTCACCGCAGAAGCTCTCCAATGACACGTCGCCGGCTGATATTTGCAGCTCTTCCCCGTCAGTATGATGCTGGACCTTACTCAGGTCATTCAGACTGCGGGTGATCTGCCGAGGGCGAACTGCACGACTCCGTTGTGATCCGACCCGACCGTAATACGAAAAGGTAAAGGACGGCTGGAGAGAAATAAAAGGACGCCGTTAGACACCACAGTGCAAAGACACACATTCATGCTTATGGGTTATGTAGAGTCACTGATAAAAGTAAGCATGTTTACACAGATATTGTCACTAATCGCTGAATTTTCAACTATAATAGAGAATGATCTTTAAATAAATCATTGAATTGTACTTGTCTGTAGAAGCTCTGTGCACGAGGCCGTGATTCTGCCAGAATACTACAGGTACGGTCCCTTGTTTTAGTCGGGCCACGACTTTTGCCGGGATTAGGCGAGCCAGATGAGAGCAAGCCGGAACCGACAGCCTTGTCAGCTTTGACCTGGTGAGTCAGAAAAAAAAACAACCTAATAAACTTCTCCCATTAAACTGTAAATGAGAAACATAGCAGTGTTTAAAGTCTCTGAGTATGGGAAGTGAACATACTGAATAGTTTGCTGATCACTGCTACCTAATGGAGGTACTTTTACCTTTATCTGCTGTGAGTCCTCTGAGCCACATTTCTGATGAAGCAAGGCATAGAACCCATTTGAAGCAGGAGCAGGTTTAGACGCAACTTGAGTCAAAGGTTGCAAGACCATCTTCTTATCAGCAGACTCTTCAATAGAGGGTGAAGACACGATACTGCGGTCTGATGGCATGAAGGCATCCTCGAGCACTTCATCTGTGGCTGCTTGAAAACGGCTCTCTGGGAAGGACGTTTGTACGTCTGGAACAAGGTCACTGTGAAACTTAACTGAAGCGTCTGACATGGCCAAGACCGAGTCACTTTTACTTCGCGCACGTTCCACAGAAAGGAGATCAAGGTGTCTTTTGTGAAGATCTGACATCTTGTGCACTCCTAACATGCCCTGAGCTGCACCCTCTTCCAGGCTCCCGTCTGATTCAGGGCTAATAAATATCTTGCTGCTGTGCCGCCTGTCCCCCGTGTCATTTAGGAGGTCAGCTGGAGCCAGTTGTGGCTCAGGAATACTAAACATGTGCAGTGCGACAGAAATAATGAAGATGATGCTTGAAAACAGGAAAAGGACCTGTTCCTGTGATTTTAGAGCAATTCCAAGAGAGGTGCCTGTCCAATCCAGACCTCCCACCATGTACCCCACCGCTCCGCCGATACCTAGAAAGACAGACATATAGGTGACATTTTACCATTAATAATGCTTAAATTTGTCGTACGCTTGGGACTGCATAAGAGAGCTGCAGATACGTCTTTTGATCTACAACTGCATTGACATTTGTGACATTAGAAAAATGTGTGAGTTTATTAGAACTAACATGCAAGTATGGATTGCAATCGTTATGAGAAGAGAGTTGTATTTGCTTCCGATTTACATGAAAACATTTCAAGTGAAATGCAAGACTTGATTCATGTCTGCCTTGAAGCTTGTCTCATCCACTAAAGCTTTGACAAGCGATTGCCGATTTACATCTACAACATATTTTCTGCTGGTATTACGGCAGGATCAGGGTCGACTGAGGCACACAAGATAATGTATATCTCATTTACCTTGGTGCCATGAGGTAAAAAAAAAAAAGAAAACAATCTAAGATCCTTGGCATGACCAATTATGCAACTTTGATAATAAAAACCTTACTGGTGCTATGAAATTTTAAGCTTTTGAAAATGCGGTGAATATCTAAAACTTTGACATGGATGCTCTTTGTGCAGTGAAGAAAACACGTATGTCTCACTCGCAGTAATAGCATGAATATTCAAGGCGATGTCTTGCTCGTCTGTGTCCGCAACGTCAAGCAGGTAGGCTCTGATTGGTCCCTCAGCCGCATCGGCGCAGAAATCCAGTACTACCACACCGACGATGGTAAGAATAATGCCGATTGGCTGATTGTTGAGGCTGTCGCCAACAGAAAGCCCTGGGAACAAAGACACACACAAAAAAAAAAAAAAAAACACAGAATATTCACATGTTGGCTTAAACTGCAGTCACACTATTGCACAAGTTTGAAAGCTTCTCCTCACCAATGAGTGATCCATTTAGGAACAGCGCTATTCCCAGTAGAACACCGACACAGAGGGCCAGAATGAACGGTCGCCTGCGGCCCCATCGCAGAGTGCAGCGGTCGCTGGCTGAGCCGATCAATGGTGTGAAGAAGAGACCCAGCACAGGACTGAGGAACCACGTCAAACTATAATACTTCTCAGGAAGACCTAGAAAACACATATAATAGATTCACCCATGCAAATTACATTGGATTAGAGTCGACTCAAATGTTTTGATTCTTTTATTTAAAAAAGATCAAAACATAATCTTGATGCTCAATAATAATAAATATGTTCTAACTTAATCTAATTTATGAGCTTTACTAGCAGAGTTTAATCAAATGAAATGTCCATTTGTTATTAACTAATGTTGTATGCTGGTGTGCTGCAGTTGCCAAATGGAAGGAAATATTCAAAGAGTTAAATTCTCACAAGACAAAATGTGATGTACAACAGCCAGTATAGTTTGCTAACTTTGCTGATAGGACCCTGATGCATTATTCATGAGATTAGGCCAAGGTGCTGCTGACCTTTACCTTCGGTGCAAACCATTACGTTGCAAGATGAGACCGGCAGAATACATAATTTTTCTTTAAAGAATTACAAACATACCAGGTTCTAAGTTTAACACATCAAAGTTTTTCCATGTAGTAACTTGTCAGCGTAACTACTCTGGTGTAAGCCTTGAACACAAAACCTAATCACTTCCTGACACACTGGAAGTTGAATTGTCTAATGTTCCTGGTGTTTACAAAAGTGTGGTTCATGCCAGTCCCTGCATATCAGTGTACTGCTGAAGAACCATTTGGGCTATTCCTTCACATTCAGTTATAAGAGTGGCAATAACATTTCAGATAACACAGTAGCCGCTAACAATAACACAGGCAGAAATATGCACCATCCCGGCAGGCGAATCGTGAAATCACCTCTTGTGGCCCCTGGGACATGACAGGACTGCTCCAGTGTGTACTCAAATCGGGAAACACTCCCTTTCAGCGCATCTCAGCTTTTTAAAAAAATCCATGGCTGTGTTATTTTTTGTGTGTGCTGATGATTTGAGTGCAACTAATAAGATACTAAATCTGTCCGTATTAACAAAAACAAGCATATCTGCTTTTTACCTGACATATAGTGGTGAGAAGGTCACTTTGCTCTGCTGCCTAAAGTCACAAATGCTAGACTATTTTCTTTTTTTTTCTCATGAGTCCTCATTTATCTAGAACACATGTAATAAGAGAAAGACATGCCTTCAGAACACTATAAAATACACACTGTGCGTTCTGATGAGTAATAACACACTTAAAATAAAGCAGTATTTGTTTTTTTGTAATGAAAAGATTAAATACCCTTAACAAAATGTATGATACCTGGATTACATATTGAAGTCATTACTGTGGGTTGGGCAACTCAATTTTTCATATCAATTATCTACGGGTCACACCTGACCACCATTCTGCTATGCCACCCTTCATTAGCAACAAGCAGCAGCGACTGTGTTTACTATGTTTATATCAAAATGGGTCAGAGCAGAGGAGGTCAGTCAAAACACTTGCAGAAGTGAGGAAAAACTTGAAACTCAGAGAATTTACTTTGAAGTGCCCATGGTGAAATGTGAAATTACTGTATGGAGATGCATTGTAAGCAACACTGAATGTTATGTCACCCTTCTGGCCATGTTTTGTAAAATTCTACCAAACGCAGCTATACACTACTTACGTAATCTACATTGAGTGTAGACGCTCGTCACCATCAAACGTGTTTCAGATATATCCAAACCTGACAACAAACCCCCTTTTAAATTATGTTAACTCTTATGAAAACAATGAGAACAAAATGTGCTGTGGCAAACATTCTTGTCATACCTAGTCAGGGAAAATGCCTTTGTTCCTCTTGTGCTATGGTGGCAAACTAGACATCTTTCTATAGTAGGCCACGAGTTGGGGTTACGTGACGGAGGTGCACTGGAATATCATAGGATTGATCCTGACAGTCAAGACAATAAAGGCTCCAGACTGCTTTTTTGATCTTGTTTGGATAACTGTTGTGAGATTTATTAAAATATAAACCGCAAAATCATGTATTCAGATATGGAAAAAGAACCTGGGTTTCTTTAACCTGTTAACGTCAGTCTTCATGATTCTTGACACAGTTAAAAAAGTATTTGACAAATTTACAAGGTGAGAACATTTTTTTACGGTACGAGGAGAATAGTGGTTGCATTTGTCTCTGTGCATATTCAACTCCTTACCGATCTGCAGCAGCACAGGTGTCACTAGTGCTGTCTCGATGGCATAACAGAACTCGCGTCCAAACATCAACGCCCCATGCATCAACCAGCGATGCAGTGGGATCCGCACCGCTCCGCCTTCCTCCTCGCCCTTCGTCTCGATCGTCTCGATCGCATTGATCTCGCTTTCTTCCTCGGATTTGGTCTTCTCTGGAAGGACAGGAGTCTTCTTTTCGTCTGCTTCCCCTCCAAATTTACACTGGTCTGACATGAGGGCAACTATATGACCGTCGTTGGTGGATCTCAAATACCAGTGTGTTTATAAACGCCAACAAAACCTCAACATGTTATAATGTTCAATCAGAAAAAGGTATAGTCAGTGGTCCTCGTCTGTCTTGTTGGATGTGTGTGGATGTGAGGAGTTGGTTGGTCAGAGAGAGACTAATGAGTGAGCAGCGAGTGGAAGGCATAAGAATTGTAGATAACAGAGACAGAGCAAGGAGTCATCCTCATGAGATCAGCATGTCCAAAATATTCATGAGGTAGGCTTTTTTTTGTTAATCGTCTGGACATACAAGCACTTAGCTGAGCTAATAAGTTCTACTGGTGTGTGGTGATGCTCCGTTACAGCAACTCTCACACATGACGCGTACAACATAGGGCGCGGTCAGTGTTCGGGGTAAAGTGGGGTTATCACACCAAGAGGTCTGTGACTGTTTGCTGGAGTGTGTGTGTGTTGGGAGTGTATGCATGCACTTGGTTTATGAGATAAAAGTTTGTCTCATAAGTCTTTGTATCTGCAGCAAAGTGCACCTGAAGCCCAATCCGGTCAAAAGATATAGAAATTCCTGGATGAAGGTCTGTCCCCATCACAAAGGTACCTGCAAAATATGGACACGAGTTAGACAATAAAGTGATAAAACAAAAGAGAGCGGTATTCCTTGTCTATTTTATCATGATCCAACTTGACTCTAAGAGTTTAGACCAGGGTTCTGCCACCTTTATGACCCGAAGAGCTGTTTTTGTTGCTTTCCACCAAATCAAATTTATCTGGACCTGCAAAACATGTTTAACCTTTTAAATGCAGTTGATAGCTTAAAGTTTCATATTTGGTTTTGATGTATGAAGACAAACTCTGTCTTAAGTTGCATTTATGAAGTTTCAATTACATCTTTAGCTGTTTTTGTACCTGGTTTTAGAAGTTTCAACCTTCTTTGTCAGGACTTTTTAACTCTATTTTAAGCCACAGTAATATATTTATTATTTTATTTTATTTCTTGTGGTTTTTAGTTCTCTCCCTTTTAGCAATTTTAGTTGTATCTTTTATAAAAGCCCATTTAACCAAGAGTTAAAGGTCTTTCTGTAAAATGACCTTGTGTGCATACATAAAATGAAACCAAATAAAATGCTAATTTGATTTAATTTTGTAAAAGCTTAATGCAGTCACTACAGAAGAACCCAACAGCCTTATGGCTGTTGAGCCACATGTGGCAGACCCTTGATCTAGACAGATTTAGACAAAAAAATTAAAGATATTTGTCTGAAATACTAACATAACATTTGAGCCACAGAACTTGAGAATGTTATATTAGAATATACATCCTTGTTGTACTGGAGTTAAATCAGGATGATCACATCTCATCTGCTTTCCATGTGTAAAAAGTAAAAGAAAGATGATGAAATCAAGCGATTAACTGAGAGCAAGACTCGTTTCTTTCTCTTGTATTTCCTCATTCACTTTCTACCTCTGACGTAAACAAAGGTGATTGAGCAGCAATAAAATTTAAGTCACATATTAAATCGATGTTTAAATCTCTGAGTAACAGAATAACTTGTTCCCACAGGACTCATTACTGTATAATATTTAAGCCTCACCTTGCTTTTGCTGTGAACACGTGTTATCCACAGGACTGAACAACATCTGGGAGTTCTGGGGGGCTTGGTGAACCAGTTTGGACATGTTTGAGGAAAACCTTTGGAAATCCACATACCTGAACTGCCGCGTAACAACAAGGCGTTTCAGTTTGAAACTTCTGTTTGAAAGTCTCGAATAGATCCTCACTTTATGGCTACGATCTTATTTATCAAACACACGTTTAACTGACGCTTCCTTATCTGCGCATAAAAGTTGTATCGAACGTAAAAAGAAGAAAACCAGAAGTAGGTGACATACCTGAGTTTTAACTCCTCCTCGGTGAAGTCCAGCCAGTGTCACTATGTGAGCGCTCCGATTGTCATTTTATATGAATAGTTCGCACTTTAAACCCTCTTAAAACCGAGGAAGCGTCCGCATGGTACGTCTGCCCATCAAGTTCACTGGTTTCCAAGGTAACGGGGCGGGGCGTGGACGCAGGCCGACGAAATTTACGTCATGACGTTGCCCTTCCCCTCAAAACGTTAGCGTCACGACATGCTTTAAAAAAAAAAAGTTTTCCTCCAAAGGAGACAACTGACTGATCTGTTTAAGCTTGTGTATTACAAGCTTTGAGAATGGTGAGGTGTAAAGGTTGATTTATAGGTGATTAATAAATATTGGGCTTATTGATGACTATTTTATACTATTGTGGCAGTGGATCATTTATCTCAGTTTAATTTACAGTGTGCAAATTAATGCAAAAATCATTTAAAAGTGACCATTTTAAGTGGGTACATGCTTGGAAACATTGGACATAACAACGTTTAAGATAAAAAAAATATATATATTAAAATTTTCTGTATCACTGCACCATCACTGATCACTAAAAAACAAAAACAAAAAAGCCAGGAAATATGTCATAAATAATATATGACATAAATAATGTGACTAAATATATCATGTGTGATGTTGATAAGTGTGAGACTGTTATTTTTTTAGTGTTGGTTTGTTTCATTGCTGCACTATAAACTAGATGTTGGTTGGATTTTATTATTTAAAGTAAACATTTTCCGTATCTGTTTTATTTGTTGAGGTATGGAGGATTGTGTTTTCCTTGTTTTATAGTTGTTGTTTTTTTGACAGTTTAGCTTCCCTGAGTGGGTCAACATGAGCTATTTGATTTTAATAAGTGAATTAACAGAGGAAAATCTAAAGGATTTAGGAATCTCTATTGTATTTTGACCAACTTAGAAGCAGCATCTTGGCGAGGGCCTCTATGATATCAGAAACGGCCCACGTGTCATGTGTTCATGTGTTCACGCATCCTGTCAGTGATTCTAGAGAGTTTATGATTAACTTAATTCAACATATGGTTGTCGATGTTCAGTTGACTTTCTTCACAAACTAAAACCATCCTAATGTGAAGGAATCCCTGGACAGAACTGTTTAACGCGCGGTGCAAGGAGGAGCACATGAGGAACAAGAACCAGATGTGTTTGCACGTGCTTCCAGTGATGAGCAGGGATTTCTCAAAAGAAGTTAAAACCTCTCATGATGTGTCAAAGTTGCAAGCGTAGAATCAATCTCTTGGGGCTGATTGCCAGCACTATATCAGAATAATTTGTTTTATATACAATTTATAACAACTGCACAGCTATATATTGCTTACAACATATTATTCTCCACTGACTTCTTCATAACTTTGTTAATTTGTTATCCCAAGCAAAGTTTGTATTCGTTGTGGGTTTGTTTTTGTTTTTGTTTTAATCGATTTTACTATTATTCCCCTAATGTTGTCCCTTTAAATGTCAAAAGAAAGCTCCATTACTATGTTCGAAGCGGTCAGATTTAATTCTTCTGCAGGAGACGTCTTATGAATCCAACTCTAGATTCTGGAACTCACAAGGGGGCAGCACAGGCCTTTTCGATCGTCATCATTTGATTCGTGTTCCAATTCTACATTTAAAGCGAACATACAGAGACTGTGCCCTCCACTGATAGCGGCAGTGTATTTGAAATAGAGTGCAATGTTGCCCTCTTGCGTTCAAAATTAGGTACATTCCCCAAAACTTCCATTGTGCATTTTATTGCAATTCAGACAAGTGGCAGATAATTATGCCCTCATGTCAGAGACAATTACAGGTGTTTAGAATTAATCCCCTGCGGTTTCCACTCAAATTAGGCTTCACTGTAGGAGTTAATCCAGGTATGATGAGGTATCATGGATCCTGTTTTCTTCTAAATGTCGGCCCTCGCTACTTCAACAGTCAGCTCCGACATTTATAAATGGTCTATATTCAGTCTATGGAAGATAAATTAATACAGTCACTATTCCCCTGGGTTAAATTGGCCATAATCCCATGTTGAAAAATACTTTGACAGATAAAAATTCAAAGGTCTGTTGTAATGGAAATATTTCTGGGCAGGAAGATAAGACTTTATTGCAGACTGAATGTGTCTTTTGTCAAGCTTGTACTTTATTCAGTTAGTAGCAGACTTTGTTATATTTTCTTAAATATGGTGATTCTCTGAATTAAAATTGAATGGCATTACGCTTTCATACAGTGATGTAGTTGCCCCTCAGCATATTACGGAGTCCATATGTTGTAGCTCCATGCAGCCCGTTAATTTGTGTCTTTACAGAGTGTGGTTCTTTCCTAGATTGTTTCTTCGTGCCGCAGTAGGAATCTTGGTCATCATGATCACATTATTAGTCATGACATTGGCTGTCCCTCCTGAGGCCTTGGAGCTGTGCTGCATACTGACAATGTCACCGCTGGTCTGCTCTGGCTCTGCACGACGGAAAAAATGTCTCATGGTGGCCTGAGGACAGTGTGAGGACAGTGAATTATTTAGCGAATCGATGAGTTAAAAAAAACAGAAAACTAACAAGTGAATGAATGAGCGATGGATGAAATTATAGCTGGAGGAAGAGATGGATAGGTGACCGAGAAGGAGGATGTCAGCGTTGACGGGATGAGGAAAAAACACTGAGAATAAATAAAGGACTTGAGTCTTACCTGGAAATTATTTGTAACGAAGCAATAGACGACAGGATCCATGCAGCTGTTCAAACTGCTGAGAGTGACAGTCAGGTGGTACACGATGATATGATGAGGCATGTCAGGGTAAAAGTACACCACCACCTAGAATAAGAGCAAAAAAAAGAAAAGAAAAGACAAGGCCAAATGTACACAGTAACTTTCAGCACCTGGACAAAACCATTGATTCATTCTGAATAAGGAACTGGTTTCTATCAGTCTCTTCAAGTCCATGTGTCAGAGTTTCCTGTCGTCAATCGTGCGTGAGATACAGTGTGAACGTTTTAACAGGATCACCAATGTAAAGTGCCTGGAGACTGTTACCATCTACTTATCCGGTCTATTCCAAACGTGTCCAAACATTTTGAGTGTGAGCATGCACTATGACAAGCTTAACCAGCTTTTTAAAAAAAAAAAAAAAAAAAAGTTTCATTCATGTTCCCATTTGGATGGGACATTTGAGAAAGAGAGACACAAAATTGAAGTTCAGTGGAAGTAATCCCACTGGTCCCCAAAACCAGAACTTCTCACACTACGAGAGGTTGATCTCATGCGATGAAAACTACTGTGTGGGAGAATATGAAGAGGATTTAACACATATATCAGGGGCTAACTCACCTGTCTGATGTGGAAGGGTGTGAAACAGACAGTGAAGATGATCAAAACGGTGGTCAGCAGTTGGACTGCCCTCATTCTCCTCTCCCTGAGCAAATTCAATCACTTGTGAAATGGCATTATGTCTGTGGCAGCATTATGTTTAATGCTTGTGTGGCTTCGCCTTAAATCAACAAGACGATATGCTTCTCATGTACCTGCTCTGTTGCATGAGGCGGCGGTCAGCCAGGGCCCACATGATGCGTAAAGTGAAAGCCACAATGATGACGAGCGGCAGGAAGAACTCAGTGATGGTGAGAAAGAGGAGCTTTGAGAGGCAGCAGCCCGTGTGCTGGAAAGCGGTGGAGAGAAAGGAGTAGGTGACCACAATGGCAAACAGCCAGACTGAAATGCACACACACTTGGCCACACTGGAATTCCTCCACCGACGGGAAGCTTCAACCTGTGAAAACAACAACAGAAACAAAGTAGGTTTAAGATGCTGTACCACACGTAGAAAAGCCGTTTCAGACCCCAAACCACAAGCAAAAAAATACAACAACAAAAAACAACAACATTTACCTGCACAATTGCAAGGTAGCGATCAACACATATGCAGGTTAGGAAGAGGATGCTGCAGTACATGTTGACAAAGTAGCTATAGATGTGCAGGTAGGAGCAGGTGAGACAGGCTCCTCCACTGTAGTAGAGCAGGATGCGAGTCGGCAGAGAGAGATTCACCAGGAGGTCGCTCACCGCCAAGTTGATGGTGTAGATCACCGAGGTGGTCTTCTGCTTGGTGCGGACACAGAAAACATAGAGAGCAAACATGTTGAGCACCATGCCCACCTGAAAAACAACAAGGGAGATACATCGGGTTAAGATTTGTTTTTTTGTTTTTGTTTTTGTTTTTTTTTGGGGGGGTATTATCGCAAAAAAAGTAAAAAAAATTGAAATAGACACTCACCAGGAAAATGAGAGAATTTGTGACCATCAGTGCAATCCAAAGACCATAGAAGTCATTGTAGAGTCCTTCATCTAAATGTGCCAGTCTTTGAAGATATGCCTCCATGCCACTTTTGTTTGTGGGCTTGGTTATTATGGCGAATGTGGGAAATGAAGTGTTGAGCCAGGAATCAGTGCTATTGAAGTCCATCGTTGTGACGAGATGGTGATGGTCCACGATGATGATGAGGCTGATAAAAGCTGCAAGGATGATACCAGTGAGGACAGGTTATAGTATCAAAGTAGAGACTATTAAACGAAAAGAAAAAACACTTCAAAATGAAGGCCTTCCATGTGTGTCTTTCATGTTTCCTCTGTGTGGGTTTTCTTCAGATCTTCTCTGTTCATGTCAATTGGTCTCTAAATTACTCCTCATTGTAAATATATGTCTGTGTGTTGTTGGCTTTTCTGTGTGTACCCTGTGATGAACAGCAAACCAGCCCAGGCTGCCTTCACCCCCAGTCAGATGGGATAAGCTCATAAAATTATTATTATTATTATTATTATTATTATTATTATTATTATTATTATTATTATTATTATTATTATTATTATTATTATTATTACAATAAAACAGAGAAATGAAACTTTAAGAGCAATTTTGATCTTTTACAATGAAGGTTTTCTGGGGCTCAGCAAATAACTTCTTTTTTTTCTTGCACTGAGCCGCTGTCACGCACAGATAAACAAGCACTCTTCTTTACTCCTCTGTTTCAAGTGGTTATTGCCTTTGGCATAACTAATTGGCAAGGCCACTTTAAACCATCTTCAGATTTATTTAATCCAACTATTTGTTGTTTAGCTCTATTTATTTATTGCTGGAGGAATGCTCTCTGGGAGGATTGTTCCACCGCCTAATAAGAATCAGACGATGAAGATCTAACCCTAATATTCAACACAGAAATGACACATGTCTCGTCTTTTTGTTTCTTTTAAGTTTCATTATATCAAAACATGAGTCTGTGTGAATCTTCGCCCATTTGAATGAGAGCAGCCCAGGTCTTGATGGAGACAGACGTTTTATGCCTGTGTAAAATCAGTTCTGCTCCCAGAAGCTGGACGGTGCCTGTTTATTTACCTCCAAGAAAGATGGCAAATTCTTCTTGAAACTGGTATAAACAGAGTGCAATTGGGAAAATCGAATGCAATATGTTTATGTAAAGGCAGGATATTTATAATCCCAAGTTTTTTTTTGTTGTTTTTTTTGTCTGGCACTTTTAACAGACTCAGCAACCTATTTACTGGTAAACGAAGAAATCCCACAGAAGTTCCACGAACCCCAGTGAGCATCCTAGAGCAGATGAAAACACCTGTGTACCTGGAATTGTAAATTATTCAAAGCAACAAGATGCAATTTATGCTCTTGTCATTTACAAGGTATATTTACCAGCAGTCACATTTTCACATTTTAGCGATAATGTCCTGCTGTGAACAAACAAATCCTGCTGTTAGGAGACTTTATGTCACTCTTCCCATATGGTGTTTTCAGCTGTGCCGGGGATAATGTGCAAGCATGAAGAAGGATCCATCAGACGTGATCATTATAGACAGCAGAGGGCAGTTGGTGACAGAATAATGTGTCTTCGAAGTAAATGGTGGAAAGTGTTTGAAAGAGAGAGTGAAGATCAAGGTGATTCAAGAAGCTTATTGATTGAATCATTGTCATGGGGGATTTAATGGCATTTTAAATGTAAAGAAATTCAAAGTCGCACGAGGTTATACAACACATCGTCTTCTCCTTGCGGCCTCACATTGAGCGGAGGTCCATGGACTGGCTGGAGGCCAGAGTGCTCACATCTCCCTGCATGACAAATGATGTTAAATTGCTCATGTGATCGTCAGACTGGAAGAATCTGAGAAGCCCGGCGTATTGCATGCACGCTCAGTGCTCACAACTAATCTCTCGGCAAAAACAATCATCTGGATGATGAAAACCACAGTCTGCTGGAGCCAATGAGAATAACACGCTTAACGAAGGGTGGGCATGAATAATGTGATTCATCTACATGAACAAGACCAGTCCATCCGCAGAGCATTTGGGCCAATGAAGGAAATAAATGGGGGGTTTTCACAGTATCATCCTCTGATATCATTCGGCCTATTGCAGCTAGTTCATCATCATTTACACTAATAAATACCGTTTCAAAGTGTGTTTGACCACTTGCTTCTTGTGGTATAGAACAGATGTCAGTGATGGTGAAACATGCCACTGGTTTTCCATGTAAACTCGTATAGAAAAAAGAAAAAACACACAACTACAGGAATGGGAAGAATGTAAGAACATTTACATTTTTACTATGACTGAAAAGATTTCCAAAACTAACCAAAAAGGCAGGATAAGGTTATGTGTAAAAATCACATAGAATGCTATTACTGCACATTTCAAATTAAACAACAGCTAGTTGTCTTTATTCTCCACTGGGATTGGAGACATGAAACAACACAAGACATGAAAGTTAATAGCAGATCCTCCAAAAAGGTAGCTACATTTCTATTAATGAACAAGTGTCAACATGAAAGCAACAATGAAAACAGCCGGAAAAAAAACTATTGCATATGATTTGAGATTCGGCTCAGAGATATAACTGTTTACCACATGGAAGCACGGTGGTGGCAGCATGAGGTTGTGAAGGATTATGGGAAAGAAAAGAAATCCTGGAAGTCAAACCTGCTTATGAAGCATGAACGTTTTCTGAAACTGAAAATAAATCACATTTGATTGATCATTTGTGGCCCTACCAAACCCATATTGTACACTTTGCTGTTGGGTTCTCCCCGTAAAAGTGCCTAGAAATGGCTGTTGCATTTATTGCCCTATGAATAAAGTTGAATTTCATTTTTGTACATGGCTATATACAAAAAAATCCTTAACAATTGGACTTTTTCTGTAAAATCTTTTTTATATTCAAATACCTTTGTTCAACCTCGGAGCTACAGCAACATTTGGATATCGTCACTGTGGGATGAATTCATCTCTATCTAGTCTTATCAGGTCTTGATCTTCTTTAAAGTCCAGACAGCCTCTTTAAGGAGACCTGAAGGGGGCGCTTTACATGCGTTTCTGTACTGATTGATCCAGTCAGGGGTTGCTGGAGCCAATCCTAGCTCATAATGAGCGAAGGCAGAGTTCCTTGACAGGTCCACAGCCCCCCACAGGGCTCCCACATTCACACCTACCAGCAGTCTTAGTGTAATCAATTAACCTCACATGCATGTGTTTGGCTTGCTGGCAGAAACCAGAGGACTCCATAAAAACATTAGGAGGAAAACCTGCACAAAGGCCGTGTCTCAAACACACATGCTCCGATATGCTCGGGTGCAGCTTACAAAAGATGAATTAGGTGGATGCTTAGATGAAAGATATTTCCATTACTAACAACAGAGTAGCTCCAGTACTCCTCCATCTTTTCATTTCAAAATATAACCAATTTTAACATACATACTCACTGTATACTTTCTGAAAATCTTGCAAGATTACTGTAGTTTAAATAGCGAAAACAGTGTGTAGCCTATAATTTCACCAAGGATGACATGCTATCAGTCGAATGCATCGCCATTGTTTCTAACCGATTGTTTCTGGGGTTTTTTTTCAGCATCAAAGATGGACTGATGCAACGACTGTAAAGTGATATTGAGAGGAGATTGGAAGGCCTGGAGGCAGAGCACAAATAATACTGTCCAAATAAATTCCCGCAGCGTGGGAGTCCTGTTCGTCTGAAAGACAGAAATATACAGAAAGGCAGGAAGACAGGGTGGAATAGTGGTGTACAGATCTCACGCTGTCCTGCATCAAATTATAGCTTTACAGAGAAACCCTTGAGGCAAGCACAACATTTTGTTGCTGCCATAACTCTAATTTTAGAGACAGTTGTATTTGTACTTGCAATAAAAGCTTGCAGGGGTCTTCCTTTGTGCCCTAATAGGATATCTTCTTTTAAAGCTTTACTTCATATCCTCAAAAAACTTTAACAACTTTCAGGAAAAAAATTCTTTATTGGAACTGTTTTGTTGGACTTTTGATATTATGTGTGCACTTGCATACTTTGATGTGTGTGTGTGTGTGTGTGTGTATATATATATATATATACTGTATACACACACACACACACACACACACACACACACACACACACACACACACACACACACACACACACACACACACACACACACACACACACACACACACACACACACACACACATTTTTAAATTAAAATATATATATATATTTTTTTTTTACCTGTTGAGAAGCAGGAGACGTGTTAATCCAATCACTTTGGTTTCATTATTGTTGACTGTGATGATACATCCATCGTCCTCAAATCCTCATTCAGTGTGAAGTCATCCATCAGACGCATCCACTTCCAGTCACTTCTCCATCTTTGATATTTTAACTTTCAAAGCAGAATTTAATTTGTCTTATCAATATGTCAGTCATCATGTCTCCTTTCAGGTCTTCATGTCCACCAGCTCTGGAAATCAACACTCTTCCTCAAATATTTGCATAAACCCCCCCCAAAAAAAACATCCTTCTCATTTCACTCTGTCAGTCTTCGTACTTTGGCTTTTGCCAATTTATGAAGTCCCACTGCTTCCTTTGAGATCACCGCTGTCAGTGTCTCTTTTCTCTCCTCTCTTTCTTTTCCTTGTAGCATAATGTTTAGTTTTTTGTCGTCATTCACTGACTCTGCCTTTCTTTTGCTCTCTCACACTCTAGATCTTCCCTCAGTTTGGCCCTCAGACAGGAAGTCTGAGTATGTGTTTATATTCTGTAGGGACACACACACACGCACGCACGCACGCACGCACGCACGCACGCACGCACGCACGCACGCACGCACGCACACACACACACACACACACACACACACACACACACACACATACGATTTGAGAATGAACTGAGCTAATGTGTATTTTGTCACATAAATTATGAAAGGTGTATGTCAATCCACAGAAAATATACAATGTCGAGGTAGTGAGTCATTACTGTTTCCTCTGGCACTGATTTTTTCAAATAATGTGGGTAAAAAACAATTTTAAGTTCAATTTTTTTAAGTTTAATTTTTCGTTAATACTTGTATTAACTTAAACTATATAAATCTAAGAATTGTTGTTTAATGTTTGTTTTGAAGAGCCTTTTCATTTCTAGATCCATCCATCTTCTATAAAGGGTCACGGGGAGCTTCAGTTGTATATATGTTGGTAAATCTGTCTCTATGCGGTTAATTGTACAAGCATGTGGTTGTTTATTAGTGCAACTCTATGCATGGAAAAATAGTTCTACTATAATAGTTCCATAAAACAAAACATATTTACATTGAGATTCAGTTAAAAGTATCTGAAAACAATTCAAAGTCCCCAATGATTGCATGAATAAAAGATCACTGATAAAGCACAGTGTTTCTTAAGAGAATAATACAAATAGAAATAGGAAAATTCACAAGTGTTTCAGAGGACTTGACAAATAGAATTTGAGTGAGTGATGTAATGAATGATATGGGCACGATTATGAGAATCATTTACGGAACACCAAAAACTACAAGTCATTTGTTTCTTTCTGACACTTGTTTCTCTTGAAGTGGAATGTGGAAAGACACGGGCAATAGCAGCCTGACTTGGTTAAACTTGGACGGTGGAAAATCTGTTATACATTGTTAACAATAAGGTGAAATGTTGAATTGAAGCAATAGAAGGAAGCAAATAATATTCAATGAAAGATAGCACTATTAATGAATGTATTAAAGCCAATCCGATCCATTACACTGACAGATCATACCTTAACTTTTTTGTCGGATATTTTAAATTGGAAACACATGGATCTGAATAAACCAGTGAGCAATTAACAGCCTCATTGAAATTAAGGACTCAGACAGTTTCTTTACACCTGGTCCCCAGTCCTCCATCCATCCAGCACAATGAGACAGGCTTGTGTCTCCTGGTTTCCTGTCGAGAGACTCATCATCACTCACTGCTTGTCAGCGTTTCTCGGAAAGATCCGGAATAACGGATGTCGGGAGAAGACCCATGGATCAACTTGATACCGAGGATGGACGAAAAGAGAAGAGGCACCGAAACAGGAGAGGAGCAGGGAGAAGGCAGAGGACAGAGTCTTACTTTTAATGTGCAGTAAATATATGATGTGTGTTTGTGTGTTCAGGTATAGAGAGAATTGATGGTGGAGGGGTATTGACAATTTCAATACTGTTTTACTCAACTTGCCCGTCATTAGATGGTATATTTGTGAGGAATGAGAGGGAGATGGATGGTGAGATATGAGTGCACTGAACCAAAAGCTTACTTTTGGCCAAGATGTGACCTGGAGAGCCATGCTTTATACTCACAGCCATCTTAGAGTCATTGCCCACCACTAAAAACTATTTATTCATGAATAAAGTAAAGACTTAATAACTCCTGAACCTCCTTTATATGATTTTTTTCCCTCCCTAATGTGATTCAGATTCAGGGAGTGCAAGGTTCAAAATGTCAGCAACACTAGTAGCTCAAGTTCTTATTTGGAAGTCAGAAAAGGGAGACTGGTGAAAGCATATAATAAGATTTAGTTTTACTGTGAGCAGGTGTTCTATATTGCATTACTGTGTATACTCCAAAGCTTCCTGTCACAGCTCTGCTGTGGCGCAGTCCCTGCTGACCATTGTGTGACTGTATGTCACACTCTCCGAGCACACTCAGTACACACAGGCCTCCAGAAACCTCGCCATCCGACTCGGTCTCGCTGTTTAATTCCCTGTCAACCTGACAAAATACAGGTTCACAGTCTTGCGCTCACACCACTGTGTGAGAAATGTACAAGGAAAGACAGACAGACAGAGCGAGAGAGAAGGAGAGAGAACACATTGTTCGTTGTTGTCTTCACTTTAAAATTCAGCCTGTTAAGTAGTCTGGTCATGATGAACAACATGGGCGACTAATGATGACTCGTTATACGTGAACGTCTGTGACTAAATCCTGGAGTGTATGAAACAGGGTGGCAGTGGATTTTGTGCTCAGAGAGAAAAGGAGTCAAGGTAAATTGTTATGAGCAAAAGTTTGTGTGAACTCGTATTTGTGTGATCGCTATGTGATATATTGACAATCTATGGGTATTTTCAGGAGGTCAATTGAGTACATGAGATTGGTTTGGCTTCATATTTGGGGATTTTTGGTCCGCTGGAGCTTCAATAAAAGTCCTAAACTGTTGTTATTGGATGGAACTAGTGGTGTCGCCAGCAGCCCAGAGCTATTTTAGAGTTATTACAAGACGAGAGAGAGGAGTCAAGAGTTTGTGACAATGCGGATAGCCACGGGCAAAACATAATCATCATCATCATGATAGATTTGTTGGACTCACATCACTGCCTGGAGGTATTCATTTGTGATTACGTTGTTTGCTCTGTATTGTTGAACACAGATCAGTGTTAAGAGCTGGAAGGAGTGTCTTAGGAGTCGGACAGGCTGTGGACGTGATTGCCAGCGTCCACAGCGTGATACAATGTGACTTACAACACGGTGCGCCCCGCTAAACTGGCAATAAAGAGCCACTGTATTTTCAAATATTTGGCTACAATAGTTCCAGTGAAGATGAAGTCCTGAGACAGGTAGATGAGGTTTGTTGGTTAAATTGCCCGAGCCGTGACTGGAAGAGTGTGTGACTCTCTCTCTGGTTCCGCTGTGGTGGACTGGTGACCTGTCCGGGGTGTACACTGCCATCACTGCCAGCTGGGATCAGGGTGAGTCCAATAGCTGATCCACTTATTTAACACTGTTTGTCTTTCAACAGTTCAGACATGTGCCGTCAACTTCTGTCAGGTGAAAACTTCAGTGAGCAATTTAAGGCAAACAAGAGAAATACTTTTTCGTCTTACAAAATTGGTCTGTGACCATTTGTTGGAGTTGAATACCAACAATATTCTCCTCTCTTGCTCTATTTCATTTGCTTTTTCTTCACTAATCTTCCTTGGGTGTGATTTTAACATACACTGATTAAATCAAAATTACAAGCCATGTTAAAAACTAAAATACTGGTACAAAATTTTAAAAAAAAACTCTTCTTAATCTTAAGACAACAATGATCCCTTTTAAGAGACAGTGAGACTTTGTTGATTTAAAGCAGGGGTCTCCAACCGTGGTCCTCGAGGGCCCCTGTCCTGCATGTTTTAGCTCTCTCCCAGTTCAACACACCTGATTGCAATGAAGGGCTCGTTATTGGGTTTTTCACAACCTTGGTGATGACATCATCATTAGATTCAGGTGTGCTGAAGCAGGGAGAGACCTAAAACATGCAGGACAGGTGCCCTCGAGGACCAGGGTTGGAGACCCCTGATTTAAAGGAACATTTAAAGCAACTTAAGATGTGATTTACTATTTTAATAGCACCTTTTTTTTTTTTTTTTATGTATCAGGTGTTTCTTTGCTTTGAACAATTTCCTTTTCACTGTTCAGAAGCATATCGGTTAATGGGCATCGATGCAAAAGACGGCAGCAGTAAGCTGAACACTGTAGGTGGATCACCTACTTTGCAGGTAGAGGAAGTGAAGCTGGCCTCATTAGGAGGATCAGTGGCAGGTGTGTGTGTGTGTTGGACAGAGTGGCGTGCTTCTGGAGAGACAGGAACCAGACTGTGTCAGTGTGTGGATCCTTTCTGAGATGACATTGGTACGAGTTTTGTTTGATCGTTTGGGTGTTTAGTGGCAGAAGCAGATAAGGCCTGAGATTTATGGTTTGCATTTGGTCCGATTAATGATGATCCAATATTCAAATGGATGAAAATCAAGGAAAAGCTGAATTTTGGGCCATACACTTTGAGTACAACATATTTGGAGCAATGAGACCCACGTGAAAGCATTGAAAAGCTGTATATGACCCCTTTAAGGTTTACAACTAACAGTACTTGTTTAACCAAATAGTACACAAAATAAGTAGTGTTGTCAAGAGTCCTCTATTGCCATCCAGACTGATTGCTGTTTAAGTGAGCATTGAAGCAGAAACAGAAAAACAACTCAACATTAGGTGAAAACATAAATGTCAAAACAGTTGTTTTTATTTATAATAGATACAGTATACACAATGAAATAAAATGACAACCCTCCCACCGTACATTCAATTCTTCTTGTGGTGCCGAAACCTACAATAACATAAGACCTTTTAAAAGCCCAGTGGCGCGAATAAACTGTCAATCATGAATCTTTACCGTACCTTCCAACAACACGCTAGTACAACATTAATCTTTAATGGAATCCGTCCATGTTGAATACCATCCAGGCACAATTGAAGCTGCGCAAGACATAAAAAGCAAGAGAGTACCGGCAATCCAACATGCTGTTGATCTTCGAGTAACTATGATCTATGAAATTTATAAAGTTCAGCCTAAACTGGCCGTCACATTTTTCACATGATAAAAATTGCCTGAGCAAAATGCAGCATTATTATTATATACCTTCCTCCCTCAATCACAGCAGCGGTTCAAGATTCACACTTGTATGTAGAATTATCATCTTAAATGATCAGCTCATAGCGACATTCACCAGAATACGTCTGTGAGCTGCACCGTAGACTCGTGGTCGTTTGTGCTTGAACAGAGGGAAAAAACCAACAATCGGAGGAATAAAAACATGGAAGTTGTAAATCTGATCTCATAGATTATTCTAATATTGTGAGATGCCCCCTGTAATGAGTTCCCAGCATCAGTTGGCTTCTTGTATGTGGTTCAGGACATAATAGTCGTGGACGTACATCAGGACAGTGAATGGCTGACCAATGATGATGGTTATCCACACCGCAGCGTTGCCGTAGTTACCACGCAAGAAGCGGCCAACAATCCAGGCTAGCGGAAGCTGATGAGTGGACAGAAAAAAAGAAACAAACAAAAAAAGGTAATTAAACAAACGGTAACATGGGGAGACTCTTAGTCTCCTCCTATTGCAAGGGCAAAAACTGTTCTGACATCAGAATCACATCAATCACATCATATTGTCTGCCCAAGCTGCCGAACAGGACGAGGGCAAAACAAAAAACAAACTTTGCTAAGTGATTGTGTTTGACTAGTCACGGCCTCACAATTTCTGTGCATATTTTTCTGATCGTTATTGTTTGTGTGCATGACTCAGCACACACTCTGTGTTATCAAGCAGATAAAAGAGCGACAACAAAAGCCATTTATGCTGCCTGTTGTCCTCACCAGTTACCCGGAGCACAGCAAATGCCCCCTGCTATGCTAATGAGGCCATTCATTAAGGTAATGATGGTGGAGACAAGGCCAAACACCAACAACACCTTTAAAGAGCCCCACAGCTGACAAAGGGAACATCATCACCTTGTCTTTAGAGACACACACACCCTTTATAATAGATAATAAATGTAGAAATGAATGGGCATTCTTAAATTATGTATTATTTAAATTAAAAATCTCACCTAATCTCATGCCCTACTTAAGTTTTTAATTGTTGTTTTACATGTCCTTTTTATCTGTTGTAACGATTCTGCTTTTAATCGATGTGAAGCACACAAAGCATAGACATACACCCTCTAGATTAGACTCGAGATGTGAGATTTTTGCAAGAGCTGCAAAATGTTTTCTCATTTCTGAAACAAGAATGAGAAAATCAGACTCTAATAAAAAGAGTGCAGTGAAGTGAACCACGTTAAATATCCCAGTCAGGAATAAAAACTTAAGATAACAGTCTATTTGTGAGTTGTGTGTTTGGTCTTACCTGTACCATCATGCCTGTGAACGCCCAGAGTCTGAACATCCTGAGAGGAACGCTCACCAGGTACTGACAGAAACAAGAGACGACATTTCATTTGTTGCATTTATATACAATACAAGCTGGAAAATTAACCACTGAGGTGCAATGCAATCAGCTGAGAGCAGGAGTGTCTGGTTTTACTTTGTGCTCTCACCTCGTGGAAGAAGGCTGACAGGAAGAAGACGGCTGATTGGCTGATCATCTTACTGACTCCTCTTCTCAGCAGCGGCTTGTAAAAGTGACTGCAAGGCATTCAGAAAGGAGGGAAGACAATGAAATGAGGGATCATAGCAGGATTATGCAAAAACATTTAATATAATGGAGTTTCCCCTATTATACAATTCAATGAGTAAAGCTTCCACATATATATGAATTATCAAACAAAGTCACATCTATTAAGTCTTTTTCTTCATTCATTTAAGAACCAACAATGTAATAATTGACCATTTTTACTACAACCATAAATGTGAGCGATGCGTAGTATCTATCCTCAATGAATGAACATGACGACTGTTATTCACTATACCTAGTTTTAATGAGCAAACTGCACAAAACCTTTATTCGTTTAACCTTTATCTCTATTATAATCAAAATGTTACAATAATGGATCAAATATTCCATTAATGCAAGTTATTACCTTCTGAAAAAGGCCAAAAATGATTACATTACCGGTATTATGGCTGTTATTATATTTTCGGTTTTATAATAGTTTTACAATATACATAGGATCAGATGTTTTCAACCAGAGGCCGTAATTATTACCAGTTACATTTTTTTCAATCGCGAGAAACATTGGAAATAGTGTAAAAATAACAAACCAATCAATACGGGCCTGTAAATTTTATATCATAAAAACAAAAACACTTTATTTTACTCTCGTGCTGTAGGCTGAAAAGCTTTTGTTCCTTCTCTCTCTCACACACACAACAAATAAACACAATACAATTTAAGTAAAACATATTTACTTTGTCTAGTTCAATGTAACCACACTATCTGCTCCCACGGATGTGTTACTGGAAACTCCACTCATTCAGTTACAGCCAATTCAATCAATTTCCCAAATACATCAGTGAGCCTTGTAAAGTCTGCCTTCCTGCATTAAGCCAAACCGCCGTCCCCTGCGCTCAGTCCTGCGAATTTCATTGCTCCCATAAAGTGTGTTAGTGTGCGAATAATTTACCGCAGACACCACTTGTGCACGGGGATGTTCCAGTTCTGCCAGAAATATGTCACTGTCTCAGAATTCCTGGAAAAAGGAGTGTCGGCGAAAACAATGCTGCACATTACAAGCTCGAAATAACAGACTGACTGCAGTTCAAATCAATACAGTTTGCATGTGAACCCACTCCGCTGCACCACAGATCTGAATACATGGTGTGCAGTGACTCGAGTTCTGAAGCGCCAGAGACGGTAACGCACTGAAAACTCACCACCAGTCATTGTAAAACTGCCTGTCTCCGAAGCGCAGCAGCTCAGCTGCGAAGTTCATAGACGAGTGGAAGAACCAATAGAAAAACATCAGCCACAACAAGTGATTTGGAACCTGCAGAGAGAAAGCGACGGCGCAGCAAAGAGTAAAACACGCGCTAATCAGACAAAGTTCATGAATAAGCACATTAACTATACTGCTACAAAACTCCACAGTCTCTGGAAAGTCACTGTATATTATATGGACGCCCAGGGGCACGATTGTATACGCGATTAAAAGTGACTATGCTCTTAATTAGCTCTCTGTAACTTTTGAGTCCTGCAACACTCCAGATTGTTTCCTAAAATGAGCAGTTAAAGCATCGGGTGGCCTCATCTGGCCTGGAGAGTCCCACTGTCTTAAATATTTCATTCATTTACATTCCCACTGAAGATTTAGCATCACTCTTTGCCATTACCAACAAAACACAAGTGGTTTTTAATGAGATCTGTGTATAAGATGCTGTTTAGGTGATATAGGTTCTGTTGTTAGCCACTAAACAAACTCTGTACTTTTATTTTGGTTGGTTTTTTTTTTACTTACAGCTAATCGTAGGAGTCTTTCAGTCATCCTGGACAGATCCATGTCCTTGCAACAAAAAGAAGAGAAGTTGGAAGTTAATAAAATGCACGGCAGCACTTTGCATCATGGCCTGATTTTTACTTTCATTTTGCCTGCCTTACTTCCAGTGGCTTCATGGAGCTTTGAATGACGGGAATCATCCACTGATGGTGAGAGAACAAGAATAATAAATCACTTTCAGGCACGTGACCTTAATATCAAGACAATACCGTGTCATTTTCATGGCATTCACACAGCTTTAATTGCAATTGTTTGAGGTATGTAGTTGTTTAAAAGAAAAACATCATGAGATTGTACCTGTTGGGTCAGGAAAACTAACAGCTGGATGAAGAACATCTGGGGGGAACAACACACAAATGTGAAAGAAACATTCAGGAAATTTTAAGTGATTCTCGGTCAAATAATGCGTCGCCAAATGTCTGGATCTCGGTTAGTGGGCGAAAAAAGAGCTGAATAACTTATGACAAACATGAAAACACTTCAGCACTTCTTCACCACACCTACATCAATCAGCTCTGAAAAACTAAGGTTCTCTCTTTATCTTGAAACTGTCCTGACACGTGTGAAAAGCAGACAGATGGACAAATGTGATGACTTGATGTGGTCTGATAAGGGCTGAAGTGTAACAGCTGGACGACTATGTCAGATCACGTTTGAAACTGCAGCTCTTGTCGGGTGTCCCTGCTCTGTAATGATCAGCATCTAATGAAGTGGTCCAATCAACAGGCGAGCAACTGCAGCGTGACTATTCTCACCATCTCAAACAGTCTCCTCAACAGGAAACTCATACGAACGCTCGGAGATCGAGGGAAGTTGAGCTCGTAGCACAAAGTCGGAGCGAAGACAAAGTAGTATATATCTAGAGAGAAAGGGAAACGCGGTGGTTATTGTATGTGACAAATTATAATACAATACAACTTGATTTACGGGATACGAGTACCTCTGATGGTCAGGTTTCCAGGGTAGCACACTTTGGCTTCGCCTCTATTTGCATGCTGTGCAACTGGACCTGCAGCAAACATTTAAGATTTAATTAACACAAAGCCAAAAACAAAAAAAAAAGAGGAAAACAAATCATCATGGATGATTTAGTTTAATAAGTCACTACAGACAAATACAGGTGATGTGCAGCAATTACTGAGGAAATGAAAAACGTGTTCATGCAGCATGTTGATGCTTTCTGGTTTGGTAAAGAGCTGCAGTGACAGCTGACTGCCAGCAGGTGTCACTGCAATAGCATGAACAATGTAGTGAAAAGATCTGCAGGCCTATCTTGAAACATTACATCATTTAAGAGTTAATTGTTGTGTCACTTAATCCTACATTCACAACATACTATTTAACAGGTTTAAAGCATTTTTTTTTTTTTTAAATATTGATTCTGATAACTGTGTCCAAATAAAAGCAAAGTTTATTTAACCCTTATGATTCTGATCATGGTAAATATGCCTATATCTGCAAAACTAAAATCCTAAAAAAAAAAAGCTGTAAATACTTTAGGCTATGAATGATACTTTTAATCAAAGACTTCTTCTACAATTGTACTTCATGTAATCGTGCGGTCCTCTGCAAAAAGTCCGTCGTGTCTTTCCACAGAGTGAACAGCTGCATGCATGACTTACACGACAGTGCTCGGGTCAGTGTCTTGGCCTTGATGCTGCTCAGCTCCCTGCACCAACAGTTGACGTCTTTGTAAGAGTACAGCTTCAGGAAGAGAATGGTGTAAACGCTGAGAGCAAATGTACCGCCAACTGGAAAAGATGGGACAAAGTGACGGTTGTAAATGTTGTGATCAGAACAATCTTGTAGTCTAAGAACATCTAAAAGAAACCGGAGACAAATATAGACGGCAGAGATGAGAGGGAATAAGTCAGGGAAAGTAGATGAAATGGTGGGGGGGGGGGTGAGAACAAAGTCAAAATGGAAGGGCAACAGAATGACTGTCACTTGTTTTTGAACAAAAAGGAAAATAAATCATTTTAATCCAGTATTTAGGAGTCTTAATGTGCCAAGGACATTCTTACAGCACCATGTTGTTCACGAGCGTAGCTCTTATTGTGTGTGCACTGATAAAACCCCGGCATTCGTGGGGTTTTTGTTTTGGCTAATCGGGGAAAACTGATTTGAAGACGGATTATTAAAAGTATTCAAAATAAAGACAAAAAAAAATCCGTAAAAGTTTCTCTCGCTGGGTTTTGTTGATAGTCGCCATATGCGTCCTGCAGAGGCATCATGCACACCTATTGTCGCCCGCTTATCACTAACTCAAAACACAAAAAAACGGGTCGTTCGGCCAGCGGGGTGAGGAAGAGGTCAGAACACCTGGCATCAAACCACAGCACAGCTCCCACATTAACCAGCTGTCCCTCGGCCTCAGCGTGGCTCGGAAACGGGAGACAATGAGAGGGAGAATATGCCAGAAAGGCCATCAAAACTAATTAATTTGAAATGATTATTGAATGAGAGTGAAGCCACAAAACCGTTTTATACACTATTAAAACTGTTTCCACTGTGAAAACGGTTTGTTCATCTTCTTCTTTCTATTGAAAAGAGACTTGAAATGGCCAAATAACACAAAAAAGATGAAAAAGAAAAAGTCTCTTTCAAAGGCTTTTATTTTTTTTAAATGATTTTCAATGTCAAACAATACAACCCTGAATGTAAAAGTTAGAAAGCTCAGGGGGGTTTTTTTCTTCTCATTTTGAGGTTGTATAAACAAAGACAGCATAAAAAAGTGACTATTGTGGAATCCAGTTCGAAAATTAAGAAAAACATCTGATCAGTTTTTGGAAAACTAGTTAAGACGAGAATACAAATACTTCATTAATCCCAGAGGGAAATTCTTTTACAGCATTGCTCTACACAAGGTAAATGGTAAAGAAAGAAATTTAAAAAAGTCAGGTTGATCAACACTTTATTGCTTTCACGAGAAGTTTATGTCTGTGGCTGAACAACAGTTTCATATGATGAATGTCACGTGATGTCAAACTCGTATGAAACATGACAACGTGCAGCACTTCACACGCACACTCTCGGAGAGGGATTTCCATCAATTGGTCTCTTCACAAACTAGATAACTCAACACGATGTTATTGTGATCATCAACTTGTGAATTATATTGTAAATGAAGGCCATATTAAATAACATAACGGCTCCTACTGAGCCATGCTGCATAATTTATTATTCTCAATAATATTCCCTGGGCCTATTACTGTAAACGGATGGCGGTGCAGTGAGATGAATCACACTGACATTAACACACACGTCTTCATCCACATTTCTTTTACAACAGTTTGGAAGAAGAAGAAAAAAAACAGGATACAGTTCAATGTATTAAGAAAAATATAGACATGTTTTGAAATCTTTTTCATTTTGAAAAGTTGACAATAAAACCATAATGTTTTCACTTCATTTTATTTTGGTAACCACTCCTATTACTTACACACACACACACACACACACACACACACACACACACACACACACACACACACACACACACACACACACACACACACACACACACACACACACACACACACACACACACACACACACACACACACACACACACACACCTGCCCTCTGTCGTTGCCCTTCCTGTGTGAACAGCAGCGCAGAGAGAACAACAGACAGACAGATGGAGTGACTCCTTTACTCCGTCGCCTCCCAGTGAGACAACAGATGAGAGGAGAGGAAACCAAAATGGGACTGAAAAACAAGTAACATTTTTCTCTTTACTGTCGTTAAAAAATTGTACTGGCTAAAGCTTGAAGAGTAAATGAGCCATGAAACAACTCTGGACGTTGAATTGTCACGTTAACGACATGTAACACTGTACTGTGGATCATTTAGGGGTGAAGTGACAAATGTGACCTTGACAGTGAAATATTTACACGTGTAGCTCTCGCATTGGTCTTAAAGGACGGGCATGCAAGTTTTATTCAGTGAGAATTTTGTGCCCTAGGTGGCAGCAGTGAGCTGCTGTTCCTCAGAGTTTAAGCAGCTTGTTGTTTCAGTGCACATTAAATATACAGTTTTCATTCGTGTCCAAATCTGCAGCAGCAGAGTGGTGGTGTGACTCACTGCACCACCTTGTGGCGCCAACTGATATGACAAGACCAATCAGGTTGTGGCTGTATGGTTACAACTTACAACCTTCTACTACAAAAAGATCATTTTCAGATAAATGTGATTAGAAATACTGCAAACTATACCTTTGTCGTACTTTAACCACAATAAGAATATTTTGGGGATGATGGCATAGTAATACTTTTTACATATTGTACGCGTTAAAAAAAAAAAGGCCCGTGTTTGAAGACATTTTCTTTTTTGCACATAACTCTCACTTTGTGGAAGAATCTGAAAAAATACCATAACCTGACTTATAAAGTTATTCATTCACAAAACACCGATATTCTAGTGGATGGGTCTGTATTCTTTAACAAAAAAAAAAACCCTACTGTCACTACTTTTATGGCGACTGCCATCCTCTCAAAGGTCATGATTTAGTATTTCTCAGGTATTTTAGTCATACCGTGTATGCAACTATATATGCAACATATATAGTCATCATGGGTGAAGTGCATGCTTTGTGGAAGGCCACCATGGTTTCTGTCAAGCAGCCTGATAAAGACAGAAGAAGATGACCTTTGGATGAGCCCGTACAGTAAACCACACCCACTCTGGCATCTCCTGCCTCCCCTCCTCACTTGTTCTTTCCTTTCCTCTGTCCTCCTCTGTGCTCCTCCTCCGTTTCTCGGAGCCAGCTGGAAGTGATCCAGTCATGACCAACTGGTCCATTACCACTAACCGACTCCAATTATGACTCCGTATAAGAGATGTCTTTTACTGCACTATCAAACTGGTTGACTGTTTCTCTGAAGGGCAAGGATATAAATGTCCCCTTAATCTTTATTACACTTACATTATTTTCTATTCCATACACATGACTACATTGTAAACCACCAATGAATGGATATCGGATTGCACCTTAATATAGATTACTACTTTAGTCATCGTTTTGTCGGAGTTATGCAAGACTGCAGAGAGGGCGGCTTAATACGGTGAGAAACGTTTTACCTGGGGTCACGGAGGGAACGAATAGGACCACTGCAGCAGGGAATGTTAGCATAATTGCCATGTTAACGCAATGGAGCAGAAATCCCAGCAGTTCGCTGAATGAACCCTGCACAGAAAGAGCAAAACACAAACGGCAAAAAAAGAAAAAAAAATGTTTCCGTCAATTCCTGATAGTATGTCATCCCACTTTTAACCACTCTCACCACAGACTGCCTCCAGTATCAGATGCAGATTTTGAACTATGGTTGACCTCATTCTGTAAGACGGCCATTACAATACAGCATCCCAAAAAATTTGAATTCCAAGCATCTGCTTCGTCTGGTTTTGAAACAACTGCAGATCACATTTGAAGTTGTGGTGGCCTAGTTAAGTTAGAGGGGTAAAAAAAAAAAAAAGCTTGTGATGTTCCATATTCATGCCAAACACACACAGACAGAGCATAACTGAATATGCCCTAAATGCAGATGGTGAAACTAATTTCTCATTTTACCATTTAACACTTGCAGACGCAACTGGGGAGGGTCAGCTAGTCAGTCAGTTTTTAGAGAACAATTTTAGCAAAATAATCCCTCGTGGGAATTGTGGAAGTGCTTTGAATTCAACAGCCGAGTAAAAAGGCCACAGAGCTCCGCGTCGCTTTCTCCACTCACCTTAGAGAGCTGCCGTTCAGTGTAAAGTGCCACCAGGATGAACACGTTGGACACTGTGGAGCACAATGAGGGTCAGTTCATCTAAAACAGCCACCATTGTCTGCTGTACTTTCTCATCAACAAGATTTAAAAAAATAAATAAATAAATGTCATAGAGTTTCATAATTCCCATGTATTCCCTCAGTTGGAGTCTGTGTTTTGGCTTCCTGTGGGAAATGTGGATATTTTCCTTGTGTGGGCATGTGTTTTCTCCAGGTACTCTGTTTTTTTTCCTCCCACAGTCCAAATAGGGACATTTTTTAAGGCTAAGTGGTGATTTTTAATTTCCAGGGGGTGTAAATGTGTGTGGTTGTACTCTGCTTTCCCCTGAGGTAACGTGCTGTGACCCTGAGTTGCATAACAATAAGTGAATGGTTTTTGGTCATAGCTCAACAAATAGAAAATACAAACAAGAACAAAATATTGTTCACTTCAAACGACAGAGAAAAGAAATAAGTTGAAGTGGCTTATTTATGCCAATTTCCTATATATCCATATATCCTATATATGGCTACCCTACTATCAATTGTTATTTCACCATTATAATATCTAAACTTCTATGTTTTTAACTTCACTGATTTGTGTGGACTATGTGTATGAATTGGAAACGGCAAAGGAATTGCTCCCTAACTGATAAGATTGTCTGAACTGAATCGATGACAAGTGAAGACACTTCTCATCAAAGACACAGGCGAGACACGAGGACACATTAGGATTTAACCATTTATAAAGTACCTGATGCAAAAATACATTTACTAGTTGTGTTTTTAAACATGTTTTTAGTCTCGGATTGATAGTCAGCTGATTTCACAGCCAAATCCTCTCGCTCTCGTGCACACCACACTCACACCCACGCAGTCCCAGATAGGCTATTCCAGACTCTCACATGATTAAACAGAAACACCTGATGAAAGAAATGAGGCAGCAGTAACAAGGCATATGTGTTTCACAGCACACACCAACTGCTAGACAGCTGAGCGACTGGGCCAGTCGGGAGATGAGGCTGCCTGGCGCACACATACATCACGTTTTAGTCAACACTCCCATTAGTTTTGATTTCCTGTGCTTATATTCGACATTAAGTGATTCTCACTCGTTCAGCACCTAAACTGGTTGCATTGGAGATGTGAGAAGATAAATTGGTATAAATTGCTTAAAAAAAAGATGTGTTTCTTCTTTCAGAACGATGGCCTGCGCAACATCAAAAGAGCTTATTAGATACCTCTGCCTATAAATGCATCTCGGGGGAATCTAATAGGTCTCATATTTAATGAGGGGTTTTGGTAAATGCAGGTGAAGCTTCAGAAGCAAAAGGCAAGTTGCCTTTCTTTTACAATTTATTCACATTTTTGGTGAATTGGGTGTAAGCGAGGGACGCATCTTGATCAAAAACATTTCCCTGCACACTTTTTCTTTTTTTAATGGCACATTATTATGCATTAGAGGCTGTGTTGTAGGAGGTGATATTGTCGCAGGCGTGGTTTTTACTGAAAGGAAACTTACAGATGACTTCAGAAAGTCTCCAGTAGGCAGCATCCCCGTTACCCTGACGACTCTGCTGAGGCACGTTGATGGCATTTAATTGCAGCGATTGTTAGATTTTAAAACCCTAATCAGTCATTAGCATATCAATCCATCTCTTTTAGAGTGAACAGATGTGCGCACTGACAAGACAGTTTGATTATTGTCTTGTCATCAATCCAGTCATCTTTGAGCTTTGGCATTCCAGTTTATTAGTCACTCAGTCATGTAGTTGTTTTCTTTTATAAGAGGCACTGTGTAAAAAAAAAAGAAAAAAAAAGCAGAATGTTGTGACAAGAAACAAATGCCCAGCAGGCAAATCTGTTTTTTTCATCTGACAACAACCTGATTTCCCCTCATAAAGCAAGCTGAGTACATGAAAAGACTTTCATCCGACCTGTCATAGTCTGGAGTTATATGTGATGAAGCTAATAGCTTCATGTGATTGTGTTATTTATTTTACTCGTACTTTCTTCACTCATCACACATGCTTATTGCTCCTATTCCTGCTTGTTTTTGCCCCATCAGAACATTTCAAATTAGAAACTAACCACGATAACTTTTGTCTATTTAAGCCCAACAACTCTTCTCACCAGCATCTATTCTGAATAATCAATATAATAGAAGCTAAATCCAGCTAATTACAGAAGAACAGTCCATCACAGGACCAACACATGGGCACAGGCGATGATGCCTTTCGCCTTCATACCCTCATCTCGGAGTCACCAAATAACCCCAAATGCGTGTCTTTGGACTGAGGGAGGAAGCCGAAGTATGCAGAAAAAACCCATGCAGGCCCAGGGGGAACGTGCAAACTCCCAACAGAAAGGACAGAATGAAGGAATACTCTTGCTCTTGGTGTCAGGCTTTCAACCGGAAGACGAAATGCAGGTCAAGCAACAACTTACTGTATGTAGGGCACATCTCTACTAAACTTTCTATATGACGACACAGGTCACATTTAACACTATATCACTATGACAGCTACGGAACACACAAGAATTGCGTTATAGGTCCTATGTAAACCCTTCATCACGTCTCTAGTTTTGATTCATTTCAGCATTTTCAAATCCAAACGGCAACAAGCTGGGCCTTCCGATCCCGTCGATAACCTGCTACCTTTCATCAAGTACTGGGTCACCATCGGGAGATACAGTGTATTACATTTCCGGGTCAGGTTTAAACGTAAAACTTTCCCTCCTTCCAAACGTTGCACCACTTTTCTGATAGACTCTGTGAACTATGGTCCACTCATTTACTCTGGTTGGTTATTTGTGTGTAGGAGGGTGTGAGTGTGTTACTTGCTGCAGTGACTGTCTCGGTGCCCTTTGGGAATGAGCTGCTTTACTGTCCATGCTACTGTAAACAGCCTCCCATTCTCACCTGTCTCTGAGCTATCGCCTGCGCAGGCATTTACCGAAACTCCATCCAGTTCTCCTTCACTCCACCTCCCTCTCGTCCTGTCCCGCAGCCCTCCTCTTTTCTTTGTGTCGCTCATTTCATCACGGCATTCTTCCCTGTTTATGAACCCTATATGCACATTCGCTCGCTTAACTTTCTTCCTTTAAAAGCCTGTACCGGCATCTCCAGCTCTCTCTCTCTCTCTCTCTCTCTGGTACTCCTCAACTTTCTACCTCTCTCGCTCTCTGCGGGAGAGTTTCAGTGTGCAGTATATAGGCCAGGTGATTGTCCCTCCAGAGACACTGCAAGCTGCAACACTGCAGACTTTCACTGATATATACCATAAAAATAAATACGGGGGGGGGGGGGGGGGGAAGTACACCATGCACCTGTTTACGTAAGCCTTAAATGAGGCAGATCAACAACCTACATTATTTAAGGAAAGAGACCTGAAACAGTCGCAGTCATTTCAAACAGTTTTTAACTATTTTATCTGATCCATCGCAAAACTTAATTTGACATTTTGATTTGAGTGTTTGCACTCTCGATATAATTTGCCAAGTATTTAAAAGTTGACCTACCAATCACCAGGCAGGCCGCAGGCCATCTGTATGGATCATTCAGGAACAAGGAAATCACCTGAATAGGGTCGACCAGAACTCCGTACCTGACAGGCAAACAAATCAATGGATTATAATCAAAAGTCTTGATATATTCTAAAGAGCGAGTGAAAACTGTCCCATACATGAACCCCCAGGGGATATAACGAAAAGAGAAACTAAACTATTCCAGTGAGGTCTAACAGGCCTGAAATTGGCTCTCCTTTGTCAAATGCAATCTTTATTGTTATGGCACAAAATCCATTTCCTCCAGTATTACTAAATGACGAGGGTAAAGAAGCTCTATTGTCAATACAGCAATAAAATAAATCTGAAGATAAGTGAAAGTCTTTTGTTACGGCAGAAAGCATCCGGGTGATTTTTCTAGGATTTGATGTGTATGTCAAACATCCTCTTAATCTCTGTATAGAAAAAAATAAAATCACTAAATGGAAGTAGTGCAGAAAGCCTCTTGGAAAAAAAAAACTGGTAATAAATAATCTTCCAACAAAATGTACCCACCTTAGGAGGTTTTCTAAGAAGAGGCGAGCGTTACTCAGCACCTGGAACAAAAAGCAAAGTGTCGAGTCACGTTTGATTTGTTGCACAGTGATATTGCTCCTTTTTTCTTTCTCTTGACTTACATTCCTTTCACTCGTCTCTGTCAATTCTTTTTCCAATAAGTGACTTAACTCGTTGTTTCATATCACTCCTCTAATGCTTTCCTTGTACATACATCCAATTATTCCCCTCTTTCTTTCTTTCTGTCTCATTTTAACATCATTCTTGTTATCCTTCCTCCACGCTCCCTGGCCATGTAAATGAAGTGTAATATCTCATTATCCAACACAAAGCGCACACGTTCGGTCTAAATGAAGGAAAACCACCTATGATGAACTCGTGTTAAAAGATCAGATTTAATTAAGGCTTTACTACTCTCATTTTTGCTCTCACAGTCTCTGTTCACTTATGTCTCATTTTCTGCGGTTAGATCTGCAAAATAATAATCTTGACAATACAACATTTTACTGTATTTGAAGAATATGTTTCATATTTCAAGAACACGCACGTTTCACCCCATCCTCACAGAGTCATCTAAATTCAGGTGAATATGGATACAAAAAAGATTAACAATATATAAGAGCTCTGATTATTTAAATGACCAGCACTGGGAAACCTTGCTCATTGTTAAGGCCACAAAAACCTTTTTTCCTAGGACCTGTGGGAAAACTGATGGGTATTATAGCAGGTATTGAAAAATGTATGACTGTAATTTTAATGAACACGCAATCATTTGGTGGTGTTGTTTTTTAATACCCATGATATAATCGCAGTTGTTCAAGTGTACTTAAAATAAAAATCAAACATTGCCCTGTTCAATGGATAATTTGTAAAAATTGCCTGCCGAGTATTGATGAGGGAGGCAGTATGTTGCCTGCAGGCTGGAATTGGAAAATAGGGTGAATTATTTTCCTTATTTTACATGGTTTTGATTGCTTAAAGTGTATCAATCTTTGACTTTTAGTGTGTGTGTGTGTATATATATATAAATATATACCCTGTTGAAAATAAAAACCAAAATTACATTGGAACAAGGGTCAGGAGTATAATTGTTCTCTTCTCTTCTGTTCAGGCAAATAGGCTTTTTTCAAACATACTGTACTTGTACTTTTTTCTTTTTTTCATCATGTTTTGATGTTGTTCTCCCATCATGGAACTATTACTGCAAACATCTCTCTGGTCATTAACAGGTTTAAATGCAAGTCTGACTTATAAGATGCAAACATTAACACAAAACCCATACAGCTGGTGTAAAACCATGTTGCAGTGGACAAAGTTATACTTAAATGAAAGAGTGAGCTCAGTTTAATTAGTGATATTTAAGTAATGAATAAACAATCCAAAAAAAACCCCAAAAGGTTAAAAATATCCTGCAGTACAAAAAGCTCAAGAATGAGGTTAAATGACAAACCAGCTGATCGTGTTCTGTAATTGTAACCGAGTGGATAAAATGGTGCGTTTACCCTCAACTGACAGAGAACACCGGTCGATAGAAACGATTGAGAGCAGTCTTCACCTCCCACATGATGAAAAAATAAACTATAAAACCCTGCACTGCTACAGTGACGTTATCAGTTGGTTTATAACTTTATATCCATTCAGTCGTCCGACAATAAAAATAAAACCTTCGATATGAAGTACTTCTTTTAGAATTAAAGAAAAAACCATCAACCTGATGATCACACTACAAGAAAACCATTCTAAGAGCGTGACAGTCTGTGTGTGTGTGTGTGTGTGTGTGTGTGTGTGTGTGTCTTACCAGCATTACCACACACCAGTTGAGCAATCCTCTATAGTTGCTAAAACCACTGGACGAGCTCAGAAGGGACTCCTGTCTTTTGTGACAGCTGATGAAAGAAAGCAGATGAATATGAGACAAATGGAAGCGCCGGCTGTCGTTTGGCTCCAACGCATCACATGCTGAATTTTGGAAAAGAAGGACGAGTTATTTTCATGGCGACGCATTTATGTGACAAATGTAAAACAACAGGTGCAGCATAAAGGTTTGAGAATAAAGCTGGTAAAGGAAAAATAACCAATTGACTAACTGGATAGAAACAAAAATACAAAGAATTGATCGATGTAGAGCAGACACGACAGCTTATCTATTTAATAAGAGCTATTGTGACATTAAGAAGTAATGTTTTATTCATTAATTCTCTGTCTCAGGACTGTTTTGCCATTCAACATATCACTATCATATTTTCCTTACGACAATTTTGTGTCGACTTGTTGTTATTTAACATAAACCTGTTGTAATTTAGCATCTCTGTGGTCGTTTAGCACTCGTGTTTCTGCACCTCTGTATATCTCTGTGGCAGTTTTATTCTCCTTACAGGCCTTTTGTTTCACTTTATGGTCATTTTGCACTTCTTTATGATCATACAGTTTGATTTTGCTGTCATTTTGCATCTCTTTATGGTCATTGAGCAGCACCGTCATCATTCTGGGTCCCTTTATAATCACTGTGCATTGCCCTGTGGTTTGCCGCTTCGCGATTATTATGTGTCTCATAATTAATTTGTATCTCTTTACAACAGTTTTACACTGTTTACATGGTTTGATGTCATTCAGTGCCTCTGAATTGTGGTTGGGTGTTTCAGTAGCCAAGCTGTTTTAGTGTCGGTTGTCATTTTGTGTCTTTTTAACATCTGTTAGTGTAATTGAGATCATTTTCTGTCTATTGGGGTTGCATCTATAAAATGTTGTCTCCATTTTTTTTTTGTATTATTGAATCTTTTTGCTGAATTTGACTCTAAAGTTGCACTTACCACTACCCTGCATGTTTCAGATGTCTCTTCTGCTGCTACACACCTAATTCAAACAAATGAGTTGTCATGAGGCACTGCAGAGGCCTGATAACAAGCCATCCATCTGAATCAGATTTGTTGGAGGTGGAGGGACACATCTGAAACATGTAGGACAGGGGGACCCGAGGAGAAGGATTGAGTAACATTGGTCCTGCTCCTGTAGATCAGTCCAGTAATCCTGGAGCTGAGATTTACCACAATTTCAAGCAAACTGACTTGATTGCAATGAGGGGCTTCTGATCAGACTTTATAAGAAGCAAGGTGATCAAGTTCAGTGGTGTTGAGGCAGGGAGACAGGACAGGACAGGACAGGACAGGACAGGACAGGACAGGACAGGACAGGACAGGACAGGACAGGACAGGACAGAATAGGCCCCTCCAGGACTGGACTGGACAGGACAGAATAGGCCCCTCCAGGACAGGACAGACTATTCCAGGACAGGACAGGCCCTTCCAGGACAGGACAGACTATTCCAGGACAGGACAGACTATTCCAGGACAGGATCACAGACTATTCCAGGACAGGACAGACCATTCCAGGACAGGACAGGCCATTCCAGGACAGGACGGGCCCTTCCAGGACAGGACAGACTATTCCAGGACAGGACAGGTCAAGAAAGAACAGACCCCTCCAGGAGAACACAAGACAGGACAGACTATTCCAGGACAAGACAGGCCCCGCCAGGACAGGACAGACTATTCCAGGACAGGACAGGCCCGTCCAGAACAGGATAAGACAGAACAGGCCCCTCCAGGACCACCTAACACTGAGTCCCATTCTGAATGAATGGGCTACAACTGACACTGAAGTAAACAAGGCTTCGCTCCAGCCCACGTCCCCAAACGACCCTTTCCCCTCGGCTGCTTTACTTCTAAACAGTCTCCACTCAGAGACGAGGTATTGTTTTTTTCTCGTACGTATCTCTCCGGAGTTAAATAATGAAAATAAAAAAGCTAAACTCGTTAGCTTTCCCACGCGCTACGTAGAAAAACTTGTAGAAACACAACTTCTCCAAACTTCTTTTTTTTTCTCTCCGACTCACTTCATTCGTTCACTCAAGTCGTTCCGGTGTCTCCGTTTCTCCGTCTTCGCCGACGGACGGACTGTCTCCAGCAAATATTCCAGTTTTTTCTCATTATCCTGCCCTGCGGGTCCAGCGGGCGCTGCGCTCTGAGTGGCCGCCGCTGACCTCCCGTTCACCGGCTGCACGCTCGCGCCTCGCCCCGCTGAGCCGGTTCTCCTCTTGCGAGCCTGCGCAGGGTTCCAGTCCCCCATGATGAATGAAGCAAGGGCAAAAAAAAAACAACCCAAACAAACAAACAAAAAAACCCGCTATAAGGAAAAAGTGACCTTCAACTGTTGATCGCAGAGAACAGCATTGCCTGTCGCTGCTGCTGTGACACACACAGACAGGGAAGTTGAACAGGTTGCCAAACAATCCGCCCAAAGCTCGGATTTCCTGAGTTTACGTCGCAGCAGAGTGGAGGAGTGTTTGCATGACGCAAGGCAGCCCGTACTGCTACTGTCGCTGCAGCACACTGTAGCACACACAGGTGAGACATACTCCAGGGCTGGGCGTGGGCCTGTGCTGCAGGTATGCACAGGATAATGCATATAATACTGCAGGGATATGCTTCACTCCCTTGTCAAACACCAGTGAATGTGTGAGATGCATGCTGCATGCAAGACTGAACACCAGAGCGATGGCAAAACAAGCAGATCAGGGTCCTTTGTACGACCCCCACCTGCAGTTTTCTTTATCAAAAGGCCTCTCGTGAGGAGATCATTTGTCATTTTGAGCTAATTCCTGTTGACTTCAGGCAGTAAGTGATCAAATCCCATCAGTTGAAACAGGAACAGGGTTGAATTTTCAGATGGACGCTTGTTAACCTATCAAAAGTCACATTTATGCTGCATATAGGCGCTGTACAGCTCAAGTAAGCTCGAGCTCAGTGCTTGTGAAGGTTTTCCCTGTGTATAGATGGATTTTCTCCTCCCACAGTCCGATTCTAAATTGCCTCAAGATTATGAGTGTAAGTTTGTAACAGCTTTGTGACTGTGATGGTCAGGCACCCTGTGCATGGTGTACCTCGCCTATTGGCCATTATCAGACGGGATGCTTGCCAGCCCGAACTCGATGTGGCAAATAGATCGATACAAAAATGATAATAAAATCTATTTGCTTGCAGAATGTGCTCCTGTTGCATACTCAACCTTGGTCGGCTGTAGTCTCAAGCAATACCATTACCAATAGGTTATCAGTTTGAGTCCTTGAGCGAAGCCTTTAATCATACAACCTGCATCTGAAATAACATCTGGTCATGCAACAATTGCAAAAGTGTTCATGATCAAGCTGGGTCACAGGCAGTCTGCAGATTCAACATGTCTTAAAGTTAAGTCTTGCCTCAGGCTTAAGGCCTTATTAGTGAATGTTCCACTGGCAGGGGTTAATGAGCACAAGGGTGAGTGGACCTGGAATATTAAAACCAGATCCTTTTTTTTTCATACAAGAGAAAACTAGATCCAGGAAGCAACTGGAAACCAATGGTGAGGTATGATAATGAAAGTATTATGTGGTGTTTTCAACTAGTTGCATATAGATCATGGACAGAGGTTGAAATGTGCATGAGATTAAACATGAGCAGAGGTCACCTTGGAATGACATTTGCACTTTTTCTGACTCAATGACTTTACCTACAGCTGTTCATTTTCTTTAGTGTCACTAAAGAACCTGTCACACACCTGTGATTGATCTGAATCGAGCTAAAGACAAATTTTCTCTTCTCGATTTCAAGAAACATGTGAAAATTGTCCAAATCTCAATTTGATCTTTAGTCGAATCCTGTTATGTTCAGCAGATATACAGTGAAAGAAGAGATCTTATTTTGACTTCTCCTTTCCTCGCTGTGCTGAGGCTGATTATTTGCAGCTCAGTCTGACAATTCAGAGCTGAGCCTGAAGCCACTTTTCTCAGTGAAGTAGTGAATAACCTCTGATTAAAAAAATCCAGAAAAGCCTTTTTTTGTGTGTGATTGCACCACTAACAGGACCCAACTTCACAACAGCATTTCTGTCCCCCACCCCCCCATTATCTATGATTCTGTGGTGGAGCATTAAAGCCACCACTCCCTGAATAAATGTTGGCTGCTGGTCCTTAAGAGGAAAATCTTCAACTGTGTGGCCAAAGTACTTTTACAGTTCAGGGATTATTAATTCCCCTTAACAAATTGACTGAGTGGTTCAGTTTTAACCATCCTCCTCAAAAAAACTAAGTAATTACATTGAACTCTGTAAGTTACAATTGTCTTGATGTGAAAGCCTCTTTGAAATATACCGAGGATGCCCTCAGCTCTACGTGTTTATCCATACTACGGCGTGAACTGATCAGTAGCATTGATCCAGCCTTATCAGTCCTCACTGTCGCTGAAGTTGTCTTCTAGAATAATGAGGCTGTCTGCAGTCGTTTGGTGAAGAGACCTTGAGGAGAGATCTGTGAGAAATGTATGACCAACTGTCTTATCTCCACGCCCCATGTTTTTCCATGAACCATTAAAATGCATTAAGCTTCATCTACATCTTTTGGCTGCCTTCTTTGTAGTGACAGTAAAAAGATTAAGAGACTGGTGTTTGTTGGGTATAACAGCAAAATCCAAATTGCTCCTTCATATACAGAGTTTTTTTGGAGGAGGGCTGGAGAGGCTTTTCTGACGACTTATAATAATCTTCCACAGGGAGGCTAAGTGTTGTGATTCCCCAGAGAAGACGTCTCAACAGAGCAGCAGAGTCTACAAACCGCCTCTTCCAGCCTGCCACGTGAACCAGCAGGGGGAGTGCAAGGCTTAAATCCCGCTTCTACCTTTTGGTGAGTCAGACACTGGGTTTGTGTCATAGTTGAGCTTTCAATCCCTCGATTTATGAAAGTGTAACTCTTCATATCGGTGCTAAGATATCAATGTCATTCTCAGCTGAGGAGTGAGAGTACTCATTAATACCGACAGCTCATGAATGTAAAATCCTTGTAAGATAGCTGCCTATTTCTTTTTTCCATAATAATTCAGTAAAGGAATGTTGGGTTTATTAGTCAGAAACATGGATCATGATGAGCACAGACTTAGTGACTTTTCTTTGCGGAGTGCCGCAGCATTGCTGTTGCGTGCAAGTCAACCAGTGCTGCACAGATCAAGTTATTTTTGATAACAGCCAGCCATTTAAAATTTAGAGAATAAGAGGTTTTAGCCCTGTATTATTCATGGTTACTGTAGGGCCTTAAAAACGGGGGCTTTCTGCAAGCTTTCATCCAGTACTGAGAGAAGCACCTGAAAGCACCACAAACTTCTCTTCTCATGGATCTTTGTCTTGTACTTTACCCATTTTATGTATGACATATCTGTGAACCCTTTCACCTGATGCACATATTGAACAATTGCATATATCTTATGCAATTACATTGCAGATGGCAGTTTTTCTTTTTGTTTTTCAACAAAATCTTGAGATCATTTGCTTTGTGCATCATAATCTAATGCATTAAATAATGCATATTAGATTAAGTGTATTGTTTTGAGTCTGACTATTACCACCATCACTATATCACAGTGTTACTGCTATTAATGATCTAAATTATTGATTCATTCTTTTTTTTTTTTTGGGGGGGGGGGGGGTCTTATGAATGTCAGAAATGGTTAAAATAGAAAGTCTACCAGTGTCTCTAAAAGGCTGAGATCCAGACATAAAATGTCTTGTTTCTTTGGACAGTTCTGACTCAAAAGATTATCAGTCCATTGTTGTGGTGGACTAATATCCACATGAAGAAAAGGGTAACAAAAGGGATGAATGAATAGTCATTCAATAATTTTTAGTTGGGTCACCTAAATGCTTATTGACTGAACCTTTGAGGACTAATTTGTTGCTGCTTGTGGGTTTTTTTCTTAAGCTGTACAAGGTTAGAAAAGCTTCATGGATAAATAAATAACAACAACAAAAAATGCTCCAGATATGGGCCATAAGTTATTTTGCAAGTAAATACTGTGTGGCAAACGTTCATCGAAGGGTTAAAACCTTTACGTCGAGCTGCTTAGCCATCATAGCTTGAAGCTCACGAAGAAGAGTGAAAGACTGCGTGATTGAAAGAGCAGGGCGATGGATACAGAGACAGATGATAAATATAGAGACGAAGGAACAAGAGAGAAAGAGCAAGATGGGTGGGCATAAAAAAAGGGAGGAATTTCACTCTACAAACTGTATCTCTCGCTCCCTCTCTCGGTCTTGCTCTCCCCATCTGGAGAGACGGGGGGAACGAAAGATAGTGTTTGCCCTTGCAGGTTGTAATGAAGCTGTGGAAGGATAGATGACTCACTTTAACACAGGCAGAAGAGAAATACACACTCCAACATCACTCAGCTGACCTGAGTGTGTTTGTGTGCATGTGGGTGCATTTAGAATAAGGCCTGTGTATCCGTGGTGGTGATTGTAGGAGTGTGGTCGGAGTGTGTGTGTGGCTCTGACAATAGAGACTGATGCTGATTATATAGGAGACTGGAGCAGTGATAAAGACGTCACTCGACAGACAGACAGAGAATGAGTGCACTCTTCATTGAACAAGTACACATTCTGCATGTGTGTGTGTGTGTGTGTGTGTGTGTGTGTGTGTGTGTGTGCTCATATGCATCTGCAAGTGTGCAGATGTGAACCTACGTGCAGATAAGTCATGCGAGTCTGCACTTTTCCGTTCATTAATATATGAGCGATGCTCGCATGGTTTTAGGCAAGTAGCAGTTCAAGCATGCACCTGTGAGTGAGTATGTGTGTGTGTGTGTGTGTGTGTGTGTGTGTGTGTGTGTGTGTGTGTGTGTGTGTGTGTGTGTGTGTGTGTGTGTGTGTGTGTGTGTGTGTGTGTGTGTGTGTGTGTGTGTGTGTGTGTGTGTGTGTGTGTGTGGCGTCCTCACGGAGAGACATACCGAGGCGTCACTACTCTGTTAGGGGGCTTGGCGCCACGTCAGCAATTCTGCAGTTCAGCCAAGGACTCCTGCAGACTCTGTCCATCCATCTACACACTTGCGAGGAAGGGAAAGATGGAGAGGGGAGAGAGAGGAAAAAGAGAGGGACGCACTGCCTGCTCGATAACTGAAATTGAGGGAACGTGAAAAGGTTTGGATGGAGGGATGAGTGATTTCAAACTTTCTCTATCCGTGTACCCTGGAATAGATGTGCTTTTGTGGATGTCAGGAGGATTACACCGTCATGTGACCCAATCATGGTCCATCCTGGAGTTTTGGCCGTTGCAGGATTCAAAATTACTTAGTTCTCGTTCCCCTGGGGGAAATGAGCTCCATGCATTCACTGGGCTTTCTCTTGGCTTGCTCTAGTTGAAAAACTCTCCAGTGGTGCGGAGATCTACAGATGCAGTTCTTGTTGTCAGCTGTGTCAAACAGCTGGTCTTCGAAGAGACTCTCCTCACTAAATCACATGCGACAATGTCTTTGTTGTGTATAAACATTGACTCTTTCTCTGTAGCTCAGGCGTTTGTGTCTGCTGTTTCTTAATATAGCCAATTTACTCTTAATATTGTAGAATTTATTGAGTGTTGAAGCTCTGCCTCTAAGGACATTTACTTGGACTATTGATCATTTAATGGTTGTCAGTGGTGATTAATAGTCTCACTGAGAATGCTAAATTTGTGAAAAATTATATCACTTTGTAAGCCTGATAATGCAGAGATTTTTTTTTCTTGTGAGATTTTTCATCACAACAGGTCAATACATTGTTTGGAACTTGTTGAATATTTAAAACTGTGGCTACCAATCATTATTGATGGCTTGATTTAGTTTTTTCTTTTATGCATTGATATATATGGAGGTTGTCCTTGAGCCAACAGGGTTTACCTTGGTCACTTTGTCAATTGCTGGCTCCACGTCGGACATCTGTTTGAGTCTATGTGTGTATATAGAATGTATTTAATGTGGTTTACGTGATCCATCACATTCATCCATTCACGCAATCATGAAGATTTGGCAATGGCTGCCGTGCAAGGTGCTTGCTGAAGGACATTTCTACACCTTGGCAGGGTGAGATAAGAGACGCTCTACCAACTGTCCAAATGTTAGTAAAGTGATGAGCTGAGCTACGAATTAAGAGCCTGTAAAGAGGATTGTTTGCTTTTCAAGTATGGCATGAATTGTTCATACTTACGACAGAAAAATGTGAAAGATGCAAGAAGAAACATTTTTAACCTAAAGTTGATGAAGAAAAAGAGCTACAGTGGTGTGTTTTCGAGAAAATACTTGTCCACTGTCCACACAAGATTGTTTTCCTCCCTGTCATTCTTTTTTTTTTTTTTTCCCTATCCACATGACACCACAAAAATGCAAGAGATGTCGGTGGAGAATCAAAAATGGCGGTGTTGCGAGCGCCGCCATACTTATTTACCGATCGCCGCCATTTTGAAATTGGGCGTACCGGAAGTGACGTTTACAGAAGCGACATACAGGAAGTGACGTATCAGACCCCGAGGAACGTCGGGAATTACGTTTTCGGAGGCCCACCCACCGGAAGTGACGTTGGAGGACCCACTCGCCGGAAAAAAACTGTGCGCCGCGCTGTTCAAGCGCACATTTGTTCCCATTGCATTGTTTTCTTCACACGTGTACTCGAAGCTCAACAGAGTAAAGGATTGTCTTCTGCTAAGGTAAATAATTGCATTTTTTTCTGTGTAAAATATCAGCCTGCACTAATAAGAATGAAATGGTAGGTGGAGTTCTACCAGTATTTAGAGACTATGTTTATACTCGCACTGGAAGACCGGAGCCAGATCAGCTTCACAAGCTTCCATGAGGGAACAGATATGTTCATCTATCCCCAACTGTGTCAGTCTGTCCACATGTCTCTGCTGCTTTTTTTCTCCGTCCAGACAACTCATAGTTTACTGTGTGCCTTCACTTATCACTCCTGCTAACTGCAGTTTCATCACAACATTTAGTTGCGATTACGTCCTAAATGGCTGAATTTTGTCACGTGGGTGAAAAGCCTCAAAACGGTGTGCATCAGCCTGCACTAATAAGTAGGACATGGTTGATAGGTGTCATTATATCAGTATTAGTGAGAGGAAGAGTTGTTGTATAGTTATGTTGGGAGCAATTCAAGTAAGATCAGCTCAAAGTTTATGTTGCTCTTTTTTTATCTTTGTTCCATGTGTTGGTTTATTGAGACCCCTACTGGTGTTTTTTATCATACTGCATTACTGGATTTTTACAACCTGACTGGGATTTCTGTGTTATTATCAGTGCATCCAAATTAGAGAAAGTTTAATGGTTATGAGGGAGATCGAATATCTTATATATAACATACTGCAATGAATCACTTGGATGCTTGTCAGTTTGCATTCATCAATGAGAGATCAGTACATTTGAACAAATACTAATGATTCTGATTTAAATATTTTTTCAGACGCAGTGTTCAATCAGAATGTCACGTCATCGTAGCAGCGAATGCGTGGGCATGGAGCATTCATATGCACACCCAACAATGCACACAGCATCTGTGCTGACCACGGATCCAGAGACCGTAAAGGAATTGAGTGTCGCATGTCTGCATGCAGAACACTCCTATGACTCATCAATCAAGTTTGAGATTTTTTATGTAACATAAGCTCAATTTGTTTATTTTTATTCATCTGTATTGCAACAGATCTTCGAGATGCTGAAAGAGATCGAGGAGGTCACGGAAATCAAGAAGGGGGACCTGAGACTCATCCATTACATTTTTGATGTTATGCTTCCAGAATAAAGATGATCAATCAATGGAGGACATCATAGAAGTAGTGGTCAATATTTTGTGTCTTTTGAAACCTATCTGCATGCACCTTGTCGATCTTTTTTCAGATCATCATCAACACAAGGTCACACGAGGCTTCAAGCACAGGTCATCATAGCCAGTGGGAGAAAGTTCTAGCAAGCTCCTGTCATCTGTGCTCTCATCCTCCCTGCCGGATGTCTAACAATATCGTGGTTTGAAGTCTCCTGTCCGATTTTCAGAGTGTATCTTTTATCTCTCTGTCTGTCCTCTCCTCTATCCTCTCACCCCAACCGGCCAGCAGAATGCCGCCACCCTGAGTCTGGTTTCTGCAAAGATTTCTTCCTGTTAGAGGGACTTTTTCCCTTTCCACAGTCGCTCACGCTTGCTCATGTGGATTTGTTGGGTTTTCTCTTTAAAAGTGCTTGTAAATATAATAAAGAACAATGACGTGATTCATGGATGGTTTTATTCTTTTAAAGTTGTCAGAGGTACTTTTTGAAGGTTTGTCATGGACATTTACTCTGAAGTAACTACAGTTACTCTCCATTTTTGTAGTTAGTTTTGCTTAATGCACCACACATTGTCACTGGATGAATGAAGTAGGCAGATCAGTTTAGTAGCTGAACTCTACAGATGTGGTTCCAGCTGCAGTGTCTTGCTGAAATAGGTTCAGAGAGATATTGAATATGGAATATGGTGGGGGGGGGGGGGGGATTCTCCCTCTTCAATCCACTTGGCTCTGGGCCTTATAAATACTCTGAGCTTTATTCACATAATATCTACCTGGATGTTTCTCCAGTGTTCTTGTGCTTCTTCAAACTGAACATGACCCATGAAACCGTGACGTAACTGAAGCAGTGACGTAAGTTGTCCTTTTCAATATGGCGGCGACCACAAACACGCATGGCGGCGGCCAAAAACAAGTATGTCGGTGCCCATAAGCCACCATTGTGATACCGCACTGGCGAGGTTTGCGTTTTGAGAGTAGTATGGCGCTGACCGTGAGCAATAATGGCGGCCTCCACAAACACGTATGGTGGCGTCCACAAACAAGCATGTCAGCGGCCGTACACCGCCATTTTTATACCGCACTGGCGAGGTTTCAAGTCTGGAGGAGCGCGGTTGCATTGCGGATCATGTTCTCTTGCCTCCCACCGACAGTGACGCTATAATTGTGCGTCGGAACAAAACATTGCATGTAGTACTGCCTCCCACCAACAGTGGCGCTGGGGTGGTGATTCGGATCAAAATGGCCGAACAAGATGGCGGCGGTGGATTCCCCACCGACGGCTTCTCCAAAAATGACTCAAAAAGATGTAGTATATATGCCAGGCATATAGGGGGCGATGTAACTCTGCCACAGAAACACACCAACAATGGAGAAAGAGATGCAGAAGTGCAAAAATCCTCATAGTCAAGATATTCATCATCTTGCTTTTGTAAACCAAATTGCATCAGTATCTTCTGCAGCACGACCTGGAGCATGTAGTCCGCCATTGTTGTTCTTAAGTGATGTTGCCGAGAGGGTCTTGGGGTCAAGGGTTGAGCGATGACATCATCGCTTTCAGCGAACGTGCATCTTGCCCATCCACTCCTCAAAGCCGAAGCGGCGTTTTAAATTTCTCCACTCTGGAACCCATGAACAAAACAAATAAACCCATAAACACACATTTTCAGACTCCTAAAACCCTGCGCCGTGTGGATGAACAGCCAAAAACAATGCCATTAAATGAAATGGGGTTGTCGTGTGGACAGGACCTTCTGCATTCTGGAGTAGGAATGAAGTGAGAGTGTGAACAGAAGGAGACTCTGGAAAAAAAATAATCAATACGAGCCTCCACAGTGCTAACTTGAATAAGGTGTAGAAGATGGATCGATGGTTTGTTTGTAGTATTAAGTGCTCTTGACCTTGGATGGTGACATAACCTTTGTTATCCACTCTGCTATTGCAAAAAAAAAATTCAAGAACCAATTGCCTAAATTGTTTGAAAACGTAGCTATTCCATCTCGAAACTCAAGCCGTCATCCATAGTGTGTTTTGATGTTAAATACCTGTGGCTCAGTGGCTATAAACACAAGCTTCATGTTGACAATGTTGTCAGTCTGTGTATGAATCACAACCCGTCAGATGTCACGTTCACTCTATGCCTCCGACTCCCCCCCCCCTCCCCCTCCTGTCATTCAGCTGTCTGCGTTATTGGAAAAGATGGCAATTTTCTGAACTTATTCTCGGAGACAATTATATCATGTAGAAGGCAGAGCAGTCAGAGCAGCCTTCTGCCGGTGAGAAACGCATGGAAGGCAAGAGAAGAGTTAATGCCACCTAAAATAGTTTGAGTCGAATATGAAAGGGCACAAGTGGGAGTTTGAGAGAAAGAGCTGAGAGGGACAAGACAGTTTGTTTTCATAAGCATCCGTTTTATCCGTGCGTGTGCATGTGAAGCAGACCATGTTTAACAGCTGGCCCGGGGAAATGTCATTCTCCACTCCCTATATGAGTGTTATGTAAAAAGGGAAAGGCTTTTTGATGGGACTGAATGGAAAAAAAAAACAAAAACATTTCATCAGTTTTATTTGTAGCCTCTGTGTTTTCTCTGCTGTGAAATAGGTGAAGTTTGTTCTCCGTGCCTAAAATAGTTTCATTATATCGGTTTTCACTGCGGGGACATTAAAACCTATGTACTTGGAACTCCGCAGGAAAACAAACAAACTCAGGAAGATTGGAAGATCGTGGAGTACAATTTTGATGAAGTACAGCACCGACGGACGGAATGCTGACTGGAAGGGTTGGACTTTGTAGTAATATCACAACAGAGCGACTGACTGATTTGAGGCCATATGCATTTTCAGTCAATGATAAATGGACTTCCCTGGGACATTTTCAACTATTTTGAGCAGCCTCTAAGTACTGTACATATTCGCCCATTCAGACACTGGTGGAGACGGGTTCTTAAGCACCATCGGAGCCACTTGGAGTTCAGTGTCTTGCCCAAGGACACCAATAATAATAAGATTGAAGGACAACCCATCCTTTCATTCAGAAGCAGCCAACATAGCTGTGTCAGGTATTATCAGGTCTTTTTTTATTCGTTTTGCTTTGAATCTATTTTGAATAATTACTCAAATCAGTGATTAATTGCAATCGGCTGCATTTTGCGGTGCTCTCCAATGAGTCGGTTTGATATTAAGCAAAGTCAACTCAGCTGTGTGGCAGCATGAGTCACTAAACCATTGTGAATGAGTGAGTGATATTCCTCTCACACATTTTACCCAGAAATATGTCAGTTATGCTGATCTGTCAGAGGTGACACTTTTTGGCCTCATTAATTCATGCTCATGAATCCTCGTGTTGTGGTGTTTTCAAAAGCAGGCATGGGATGCTGAGCAGAAAGCTTGGATTTTATGAACACTTTTCATACTATTTATTCATTAAAAAAAAACTTTACACATTTGCATTACATTGAACTGTTTGAGGGGAAAACTCACAAAAAAAAAACACAGTATTGAATGTTCAGCTCACAGATGTGGGGAAACTGAACCATTTTTAATGCAGCAAGTCAGTTGTGACAACTTTGAGATGATGAATAACAGATTCAAAAAATTCAAAATGTCAAAATATCTTTCCGAGCTTTCTCAAAGTTTCCAAAGACTCTGGGAGAAAGATGGTGTTTCTGCTTCAGCCAGTGTGGAGAGCAATGCATTTCGCAATGGATTCCATTATTTTATGAAGTATCGCGGGTGTGTCAAACGGCACATGGGTCAAAACTGGCCCGGAAGAGGCTCCAATCCGGCCCACCAAACCATCAAGCAAATTGTAAACATTTCTAAGCAAACTTAGATTAAAAAAAACAAAAAAAAACTGATTTTCTGCGAGTAGCGGACACAACACATCACTGAGACCCGAGCTGAGACGTAGGTGATGCTGCCATGAAAGATGGCTACTTTGTTGTTTAAAGCCATGTTGTTGAGGTGAGTTTGTAAAAACTTGCATCATGCAACAGTTATAGGAGTAGTTTTCTTTTGACATTTCACTGTATTTTACACCAGAAGGTTTCATTAGAATTGACTTTATGTTGAGATTAAAGCCATTATCAGTAGTCATTATTTGTTTTTTGTGATAATATAGACATTTTCATCACGTTATACTCTGCGCCACAACAAAAATAATCACAACATTTTAAATACAAAGGTTATTATGTCATTATTTTTCCAGTCCGGCCCACTCAAGATGAAATTGGGCTGTATGTGACCTCTGAATTAAAATGTGTTTCACACCCCTGAAGTACAGTAACACAGCTCAACAACTTTACTGTTGACAAATCAATTAACACAGTTACAATTACAATAGTTTGACAATCATTTGAGCAAACCACAATTTGACTTCAGCAGAAGTCAATATGTAATTTTTTTTTCCAGTAACTGCCAAACAACTCCACCACTTTATAAAGAAGTAATAACTGTAATCCACTACATAATTGTAAAACACTGGCTGTTGAATTCAATACTAGAACTCGGGTTTAGTTGTACTGACATTTAAACAAATAAAGCACTTTAATAAACTATTCCGTCTGACTATAAGGTGGTTATTGCATTATAATGACACTTTGATCTCGCTGAACATTTGCCCCAGAGCAACATATCAACTCTATCAGGGAACAAACAACACTCTAATCAACTTGTCAGCTAATTGTCACTGAAAAATCAACACTCATTAACAGTGGCAAGTTCTAATCAAGATGCTAATTTGTCGACTTCTGATATCTGGTATTAAAGCGTAGAGTATCTTCAGCCTCTTAATTTCCTGTAATATAATGTTTCAAAGTGCGGAAAATGTGAGGCTGTGAAGCTCAACCTTACAAGTACAGATAAAGTCTTCCCCTTTATCTCCAACAGTCACTCTCTGGTCTTCAGTGACTTCAAAACAGGATAGTAACACAAGTGTTTTCTTACCTTGGAGGGTGCCCAAGGGTAAACTGTTGGAAATGGGAAAGATGGAAATTTTGAAGGGTTTTTACTAGAAAAGAAGCGAGGTGTCCTTTTAGTCAATGGGTTATGAAGCATTTTATCACAGCTTTTCTCCGACTCCGCAGCTCCTCTGACATTATCAACCTCACACTTTGTGGAAGCAAAACTCTGTGAAAAACTGCAACACATGCAGTCTTCAAACAAACGCCTCAAACATTTGCACATTTCAAGCGTTTTGTAGCCAAATGTCTTTGTATGCAAATGCGGGATCAATTCCGTTTTGATGAAAGAAAACGTACAAGTTCAGTCTGGCGGTCTGCTGTTGTTTACATTGTGTTCCAGTTTTTAACAGCTTCATAATCAAAGGCTTCTCTCCCTCTGCACTGTGTTGAACTCTGAGCTGTAATGGAGGAATAAATTGAAGTGCCGAGATTTCAGCATACAATTATGTTTTATCTCCTGCTCATTATTTTACACACACACACACACACACACACACACACACACACACACACACACACACACACACACACACACACACACACACACACACACACACACACACACGCACACACACACGCACACGTGCACACGCACACGCGCACACGCATATTCACACGCACATGCAGACAAAGAGCATGGTTGCAGAGGTGCATGTTCGGTTCGCTTGTGCACTCACGTAAACACACATTGTCAGACAAGGCCTCTTTAACAAGTCGCGTCCTTAATACACTTTGAAGCATTTTGCTTGAACAATTCTGATGTAATTCACCCCAAATTCAATGATTTCTCCCCACTCAGCTCTTTTGTAATTACACACTTTTCACTGCAGACTCCCTATTAATGAATCTAGATCGTCTGTTGTTGTCTGCCCTCTTGCTGGCTGGTGATAAATCACATTACCATCCAAGTATTCTCCTCTGATTCAGTTTGGGAGGTGGATATATTGTGAATCTTCTATTATCCTTATAGTGAGTTAGCGGCCATGAAGTTAATAAATGGGTGCTGTGCAGCTTTATCTTGGAATAAAAGAGGGCAGTGTGTGGGGAGGTGTTTCTGTGAATGTACTTCCACTTGTTTCTGGTGGCAGTACACACGATGTTTAACACGAATTGCCCCAAATCTGGTCATTGACTGGATTGTGGATGAATCAGTAGATGGCTTTTGGGACTTTGCTTGTTTCCTTCATAGTGACATTAAATTGCCTTTGGGTGTGAGTATGTATTTTAGTATGACTCTATGTCTGTGACTGATGAATGTAAAACAAATGGTTTTCATATCAGTCAAAGCTCATTAGAAAATAGAAGCTATTATAAACAACTTTAAATGTTTTAAGACTGTGAAAAGTCTTGCGCTCTGTGGAAATTAAAAAAAAGAATAGAAATCAATCATCATTTTTTGTTTTTAACTGCTAAATCAATTGTTGTTTTGTCTGTAATTTCTCATTTCAAAAAGGGCATGTCTTTCTCAATTGTACGATGAATTGGCTCAGATTTAACAAGCTCACACAAACGGATTTCTGCGTAAGGCTGCAACTTATTCCTAACATCTGGGACAATGTCAAAATGTCAACATGTAAGCATTAGGGATTATAAACTCTATAAGGAATAGCATATATATCATATAGAGGCAATTGTTTACAGCATTAGCAGCATATAATGTATTTTCATGCTGATCCACATCAGCATCAACAAAGACATCCAATTGAAGCATGTGATGATTCTGCTGTGTTTGTGTTAATGAAGGCAGAAGATGGTGTTTATTTGGAGCTGCTTAATTAGCAGCAACAGTAATGAAGCCACATGGGACACAGTGTTGGTATCTGGACAGCCAGGATATGATGATTATTTAGACTGGATTTGTCCAAGAAGTCGTTCTTTTTATTCTCTATGCAGGCACAGACACTAAGCATGGCACACACACACACACACACACACACACACACACACACACACACACACACACACACACACACACACACACACACACACACACACACACACACACACACACACACACACACACACACACACACACACACACACACACACACACACACACACACACACACACACGCACACGCAGATAGATGAGCTTTCTTCTTCTGCCAGAGGAGGTTTGCGCACAAAATCTGTTGTAGTGTTTGTTTATCCCTTTGTATTCCAATTTAAATGTGAATCTGTGATAACAAGTGCTGGTACCTGTAGTGTGTGCGTGTGTGTGTGTGTGTGTGTGTGTGTGTGTGTGTGAGTGTGTGTGTGTGTGTGTGTGTGTGTGTGTGTGTACATGAATGCTCGCTGTTTGAAGTAGCGTTACTAGGGATGTGATTATGCAGTCTGTTTATGAAGGGTGAGCTGATTGCAATGACGTTGCTGCTAACTGCTCCCAAGCTGCAAAATTTTTTCATTTCCTCGAACATTCATATGCTTGTGAACCGTTGAATATAACCCTCCTGGGATTAATATTGCAGGTATTAGGAAAATAAACTGAGTTATGAATAATGATGCATGTTGATTCGTCTCGGAAATTAACTGAAGATAAAGGAAAAGTGTACTCCAGCATTGAACACTGTAGAAGACGTCAATCATGTAAAGTGGCCCAGGGAGAGCCAAGAAGGTAATTTTCTGACAGCAGAATCACACTTTGAGTTCACGTGGGTGTTTGTGATAATGAGGATTGTTAAACTGACATAAATACTTATTTATTGTCGAATAATAGGAGATAATCCCCCAAATTCCATGCTTAATGGACAAAAATGTGCTTATATTTTCAACTTTTTATTGCGTTGTTAACCATAGCAAAACTTTTGTGCGTATTCCTTACAAATGAAAATGTGAGCTTTACCGGGAAAAAAAACAATTGCTTTGTAATTTAAAGACGGATTAAGGAATATGTTTTTGTACTGTTGCTGGTCTTTTGTCTGACTCTGTAAAACATCTGTAATGATTCTGAGATGTCTGAAATCTCAAAGCTGTCTGATCTGGTCAAGCAAGAGTGAAGCAGATCACATCTGGATGGAATGGATGTCAACCTTGTGGGGTTGTCGGCGACGTTTCCAGCTTTGCATATTTGCAGGTTGTTTCACAGGACAGTATGCGAATGACCATTCTGGCGTGTTTGCCACTATTTGTATGTTTATGTTTTGTGTTGTGTGTTTTTGCACACGCGCATTGTTTCGGGCGAAATGGCCTTTCCAAGCATTGGAGCTGACAAAGGATGGCAGAGAAGGAGTAAAAAGTGCTCTGAGAGCGACAGCACGCACTTTCTCCTCCTCCCTCCAGCTTGCTACACTTATCTCCTCTTTTACTCTATTCTCTTCCTGTCTCTTATTCATCCTACTGCTGTCCCTTCCCATTATTGCCTCTCATCTGTAACACCTCCCTCCTTTTCCTCTTGCCTCCTCCTTTCTCTTTCTCCCGCCCCTTGGAGTGACAGTGTTGTCACTTCAGCCAAGCACTTGTCATTTCCTGATGTGATGTTAATGGAAGCATTAACTGGCACCTGCAGTTAAGAGAGAGAGAGTGTGTTTGTGGCTTCCAAAGCAAATTCTAAGCTGTTTATTTTATCACCCAAAACACAGCGGAAACGATGCCGACAGTTGTTTCTCCCGTCAATCAAAACAATTGTGACCCAGATTTTAAGTAATTTATTTCTCCATTGACATTCTGGACAAATTACCAAGAAGACACTTTGATACAACCACTTGAATCCCAACATGTAAGAACTGAGTGTCTTGGCTGAGTGGATCGTTCTGCACTGCTTTCCAATTTTTCTTCTGTTATCCAACAAGGGCTGTTTGTTGTTTTGTCTCGCTGTAATTACTTTCATTAATATTAGGCTCGCACACGGGGAGAATCATAGATAGTTTATTGTCTCCACAGTAAGAAACTCCACCGAGACCCGGCCAATTTCACAGATGTGGAGTATTTGTATACTCTGGAAGCTCTCTGGGAAGGTTGTGTCTGTCTGTCTCTGTGTCTGCCTGTCTCTATCGGTATTAATCATGTCTTTGGACCTGATCTTTATCTTCTCTGCCTGCCACTGTCTCTCACTCTCTCTCTCGTCTGTCTGTCTCCGTCCTTATATACTGTATGTCTCTGTGCTCTCTCATTATCGACTCCTCTCTTCCGAACTCTATCCATCCATCCATCTATTCTAAAAAAATATTAAATGTCTGCACCATGAAGATTGCATTATTATTCAGCTCTGTATTGAAAATAATAGCTTGTATAAAACAGTTTTGAAGATCCCTTCAAAGGCCTCAGGTGAACAACAGAGACTCATGAAGGCAGCGGCCTGATGCTATACATCTCTGCCTGCATAGGAATGATGATTCCTTGCCAGGCTTTATGAGGGAGATATCTTAAAATGATTTACAACCCTCTATAGCACTGCTGTAAAAATCCATGAATCATCAGGGTTTGATTTCATTACAGTCAAACTGGTGAGAGGGAAGTTCAGGCAGTTCCCTGAAGGTGGAGGTATTGAGCTCTGCACTGCTCCATCCCTCCGGCTGTCTCTCCAACCTGAGGAAACTGCGCTACAAGGTTAACATCTGTTGGAGTCAAAAAGAGGGAGGGAGCAAGGTGAGGAAAAGCAGCGTGACTGGAGGGGGAGGAGGAGGAGGAGGAGGAGGTGAAGGAAGACTTGGGCAGAATTTGAGGAATTGATAAAGAAGTGGGAACATATCAAATGAATTGTGTGGAAAAGCCGAACAAGAAAATGTGAAACTTGATTGTAATGATTTATAAACATACTGCCAAATGATTGGGTTTGGATAGCTCAGCAGCCTGAAACTCGTGATAGCGGAGAGAATGAGGGAAGAATGGAAACGAAGAGAAACAATGGATCAATACTTTTACTGCTGGGTGCTGAAATGATGGCGGCAGCTGTCTCCTTCAGTTTCCTCTCTGGGAGACATTGCGCACACTCAGACTCAAACCGGTCAACTGATTCCCTGTGGACACGTGCTGGAACCAAGCTTGCACACAAGCATATCAACTGTAAGCGCTGGAGTGACAACACTGCAGGGTGTCTGGCGGCTGCTGCCTGTTAGAGCTGCAGTTCGACACAGTTCATGTGCAACAAATGGAAAGATGCAAAGCCGACACTGTGGCATCGACTGTTGTAGTCATACAGAGGTCATCCATAACATGATGAGCTACCATGGTAGTGGTTGAGGAACAAACAGCATGTAATATAATTCAATGATTTAAATGTGAACTCGGCCATCGAGGTGTTTTCCCCCGCTTTATTCTCTGGGTAAACATTTCTACGTTCAAACATTTTCTCTCTGATTTAGAATTCTCTCCTCATCCTCATCACTTCTACCACTCCAGCGCATTCCTGGGAAGTGTGCTGGTGGTGATGCCAAAGGCAAAAATATGTTTGTGATGTTCTTCAGAATGCACCTTTCTGTACATATCATCCATTTATTGAAGAGCCAGTCCAGTTTGAAGCTCCAAAAACTCAAACGTTTTTCTCCCAGTGGTTCAGTTTTCACAAAAATCCTTTTATTCTGCGAGTTATCGACAAACATTTCTCTCTCCTAACAAATTAGTATAAGATTATGTACTTGCCACAACAACTTCCCAGATTTAAAAAAAAAATATATATTTCAGCAAAAACACACATGATGAAGCTGTTAATATTTGTATTTAACAAAACATAGCCAGTTATCAGATACAACAAGTTCACATGAGGCTTTGCCTGCACTGAGGTTGTTTAAATAAGATTTGCACGTCTCAAAGAAAACTATAATAAAATGCTTATACAGGGCAGATCTGAGCAACTGTTGATTTCATTTTACAACACCGGCCTTTGTCTGAAAGTATTTGGCTTCACTGTAATGTTTTGGCAGGTCGGAGACTGGAGAAGGGGTTTTGTAGATTTTTCTCCGAGGCAATCAGGCTATCCTCCCAGGATGCAGAGAACCCCTGGTGTATGCGGTGATGAAATGCTTTAGTAATAGATAAATTCTTCCATGTTGTTCCGTGTACAATCCTCCTGTTTACAAAGTTTACTGAACTTTAGAGTGAAAGCACAGTGATAATAACGGATCCACGGAGAAAATCACCTCAGCACATCTGCCGTCGGTGTGAAGGCAGCGTAATCCTATTACAGTCAGTCCTGCCAGTTTGGTGCACTGCTTTACTGTAGCTACGGCTGCATTATTGATCATAGACCAGCTTAGAGTTATCAGAGAACAATGCAGTCTCCAGTGTGCATCGGAGTTTATAGTGCTTCTTTCTCATTTGTGCCATGAAAATGGGTTGAAAGAGAAATGACAACCCATCCTGTTGGGGTTCATGAGCTGGAACGATGAAGGTCAAAAGCACACACCTTGCTCACCAGGCTGCCGTGTGGAAAAAAAAACAAAAAGCGCATTCCAAGCGAGAGCACTTTGGCAAGGGTGTCACAGATAATATATTTCACAACTGTGTGATCTGACACAAAACCTACCATTGTTCCATCAAGTTCAGGTTGTATGCAGTGAAAAGATCCCCGAGATGTGAAAGCTAAGCTCGTTAAAAGATGCTAGAGTTATTGAATTTCAGTCCAAACGGTCTCCTTTCAGGTTCACAACACATCAGAGCTGACTGGTATACAAGTCTAATACACAGCAAAGACCTCACAAGCTGAGGGTTTGCGATGGATGTTCATTCATGTGCGGAAAACCTGAGGTTCATTGCACAAATTAACATGACTTTATAACGAAGCCTGTGCAGAACAGCCATGAACACCCGGAAGGGCAGACATCCAGCAGACAGGTTGCAAAGTTGACTTCGCTAATATGAATCAAATTCTACTTCGCAACTTGTGATGACTTCTTGTGCCTTCCTTGTGAAAGGGAGCAGCAATTAATGGAAACAATGTACTTTGTTACTCTGGATACAGTCCACACAGTACAATCATGATCGTCACAATGTCCGAGTGGTCTACGATGAGGATAGGGATATGGTAACGCAAAAAAATATGCTCTTACTTCAAAAATATTGTATAATATTTTCCATACATCATATCTTCTATTCTTAACTGTCCGTGCAGTGTTGCATCAGTTTGCATTAGTCTTGTTAAGGTTGCAAATGTATAATTATCCATTTACAGGGAGTCTTTCAGTGTTATTCAGGCCTAAAAATGATCTTTTCTGAAGGCTTGTATGACATGCTTTTGCTGGAAACAAAGGAAATTACAGCTTTGCTGCAGAAATTAACCAGAGGGAGAGAATGTGTCAGACAAGAATTAATGCTATCTAAGAAATGCAAACTGTCTGAGGAAATAATTCTACATGTTTATAGAGGTAAACAGCAGAGTGTGTGACATACAGCTGACAGACAAAAGCCACTAATGTTAGTTTTTTATAAAATGACACTGAATGTTTCACGTAAATGAGATAAAAAGCTTGGAGACTTGACCTAGTAATCAGTGTTTTGTTTTGTTTTTTGCTTATGCTGGGTTGCTTGTGTGCAGGTGTCCAAATCTCTTATGCCATAAAAGAAAAAAAAAAAAAATGCACCTCACATGATCTGCATTTCAGAGGCATAGATTCTCAAAACAACCAAAAATGCGTTTTTTTAAAAAATAATCCCATCTCAACAAACAAATACATTTTAATTGTTTGTGATTAATGAATCGTGCCTCACTTAATTCTACATATTAAAACAAAACAAACAGAAAATATAAAAAAGAAACTATTCGTGTGAACTTTCAAAGTCAATTTCTGCCATTTCAAGTGCTTCTTGTTGCTCAGCAGACCTCCGCTTAATGGTGTCATTTCTTCACTAAACTCCTTAGGATGCTTGTTACATTAAAGGCAAAGTGTGCATGAATTATCACCATGAAGTTACACAAGAGTTTATAAGATGAAACCAGTCCATCACCTCGCACGGAGGGGAGCCCTTTACAATTTTAATAGTGATTCGGATGTCAACCAGTCTGCGCAAACCTCATAAAATACAGCATCAAATTGGTAGGACATGAAGATTTGATAAGACCCTCAGAGATAACAGAGACTGATGCATGGCCCTGTCTGTGGCTCTGATTCAAGGTGTCTTGCCGACATAAATTATTTTGCCTGTGTGAAGCTTGTGAAGCAGTCAGTGTGAACACTTAAGGGACTGTGACAGGAATCATAACACAAAGTCTGGGAAGCACGAAACCAGCCTATTTTATATCATAAACTTGTTTTCTGCTTTAAAAAACAAACGTTGACTGGCAGGCTCATCGCAGGGTTTTTTTTTTCTGTGTTCACTCAGTAATTCTTTAGCTGATAAACTCCTGTATTATCCATCACTCTACTTTATGGGGAAATGAGTGGGCAATCACTACCTTTATTCGCTCTCTGTTTAAGCAAAGACACACAAGCTATCTTCTGTCTTTTTAAGACATTGGACTATAAAAGCAAACGTTGCACTTTTAATTTGCTCAACCCTGCTGTGGAATCTTGATTGGAGTTTGTCCCACCACAGCTCAGCTTGGCCTGCTTTGACCGTGCGCGCCTAAACATGGCACACACACACACACACACACACACACACACACACACACACACACACACACACACACACACACACACACACACACACACACACACACACACACACACACACACACACACACACACACACACACACACACACACACACACACACACACACACGCAGTCAACATATGTTTTCACTGTAGTCTAACAGCAGGAGTTAGCTATGGAGTGGATCTGATCATACACTTTATGTAAAAATGGAAAATTTGGCACAGCTGCCTGGCAGTGAAGCTATGAATGCTGCCATGTTGACAATCTTACGTTGTCGAAGCCCATCCATAAAATCTACCTGACCTGGTCTCCACTGGCTTGCATTTTACTTTCACACATTCGTGGAAATGGCTGCTATGCAGGGCGCTCAATGTCCACTGGGAGCAATTTCAAGGACACTTGAAAACAAACACGTAGATACATGAAACACAAGACACGGTTATGAAGGATCAACCTACATTTGACATCTACTTTTCATTAGTAAGTTGGGCTCATGTCCCCTCTGCTTACAAAGGATGGGTATATTCTATGATCAATGACAATGGTTCCCACCCTGCGCTCCTCCCCCTTCGTGGGGTACCAAGCGCTTGCTCAAGGATTCAGGTTCGATATGCACATTACAAAAAAAAGTATAAGACACTTTCTGGTATCGAGACCTGGGAAATCGACCACTGCTTTGATTATGAAGTATTTTGTAGGTATGTCTCCCTTCACTATAATGTTTTGCCAAATTAGAGCTTGAGATGAGGCGCACAGCCTTTATTCGAGGTAAAATCTGGCAAGAAGACAAGGTCGAGAGCCCCATGACCTTTGCAGAAATGACAACAATCAAGACATTTTGCCTTCACTTTAGTGGAGTTGTCACATTGTCCAACCATTTAAACACTAGCAGGGCTGAAAAGAATCTTAACGCTGTTTTGTGTTAACCTCTCTGCATTCTGCAGTGCTTTTGTAGCATGAAGGTCTGATATTGGGAGTTTGATGTCACTTTTGTGTCCCACTTTGTGCATAGATATTCCGCTTACTTTACTGTTTACTCATCGTTTTCAGCTGTATCACAGCTGTATAAGGTTCCTGCTGATGTAAGCTGTATATTTCATGCTGCCGGTGCTCTACAGCAGAAGCTTTGTGAACCTGAATAATGTTTGTCCTTAAGTTGTAAAATATACAGTGTGTTTAGTCATTGGCAGATTTTCAGTGGTTTTTCACATGAAATAATTCACCTTTCTCAGCTCGAGTGCTGGAAATTAAACATGGCTAACTAGCTGATCAACAATCTATAATGAGAAAGCCCTAAAAGGGTTTGATAAAGGAATCCCTGCCTGTTTGGGAGAGAGGTTCAGAATGACAGAGTGTCTGTGTGAGCTGATTTGTCTCTCAACAGTGAGTCGTCAGTCCCAGCTGTGCCTTTCTGACTCATGGCTCAAAGTGTGTGCTTATGTGCATCTGTGTATGCTTCTGCTCTGTCTGTTTTTCTGTCTCAGTACCTGTCATTCCCTTCTGAGTAGATGATGCTTCACAGAAGTCCCATGTGAATCTTTCTAAATCAGTTCTCATTAGTCAGAGCCTTTTTGTTTTTTGTTTTTTTTTGTTTTTTTACAACATGCCATTGAATAGTATTATGTCAGTTAATGGTATGAGGACCACATCTGATAGAAACTTAGAAACTTGATAGATTTAATTGTCTCCTTACTGTAAACATTGGTTTTCTTTTAGTGGTGCATGGTAGTGTATTGGTAAATGATCCCACGTTACAGTGAGATGCTCCCCAGTTTGATCTAAGTTTTGGAGAATTTGATTGTGAATTTTGCATATTGTCCTTGTGCATGTGGGAATATTTACCATACATGCCAGCTTTGTCCCATAATTCAAGCATATGTATTCGATGAATGAATGAATGAATCCGTCATAGAATATAGAATATAGGTGAATATTTATGTATATAGGAGTGCGTGCATATCTGTTTCTCAATGGTGGTCCTGTACGGTGGCCAAGGGTCAACAGCACAACACAACAGCAAAAAGCCACAAACTAACAGCAAAAAGCCACAAACTAACGGCAAAAAGCCAAACTAACAGCATAAAGCCACAATGGAAGTGTGCAGCGGTCTAAAGAACAGTCTTTGTTTCAGGGGGGGACAATATTTTCTGACGGACAATTTTGATTATAGTACAGTTTAATGAAACGTTACTAAAACACTGCTGCTAGATGATTGCAATTAATGTCGTTAGGTGTTTTCACACATCAGCAATGTTGATAGCCCTGTTGAAATTGTCATGATTAACATCATGTATGTTCTCTGCTGTCCATCATTTCCACAAACTGTCCCGTAATCAAAATAGTCGGTCTGCTGCACTGCTATTGTAGCTTTTTTTGCTGTTGCGTTGTGCCATTGGCCCTTCCAGGCCACCGTAGTCCTATGATGAACTGGCGACCTATCCAGGGTGAAGCATGCCTTTCGTCCAACGTCAGCTGGGAATGGCGGTCATTAGGTGGAAGTGACTTGGATGAAGCATTATAAAACATGGATGGATGTCACACTATTCAGACTCGTTGAAACAATATCAGAATGTATTCTATATATGAGTATGTAAGTTTAAAATAGGGCGAAAGACTCCCAAACAACCTCCCATTGTGCCTTTTCTTCTTCCATATCAATTTTGTACGTGTGATGAATTAGACAACAGCCCTCCTATACAAATCAGACAAAATCCGTGCTGACGTGTTGCTGGCAGTTCCCTTCTTAAGAGCCATATGAAATTGCATTTGTGCTTTGGTCTTTTTACAGTAAGGGTAATAGTACAGTCCCGTCCTGAGTGTTCTTGTCATTATAATCACAAATGTAAAGAAATGTAATCTGTCACAGTCAAGGCGATACAGCAATTCTCCTCTCAGCAACATTAATCTTTTACAGCTGTCACGACAAATGTTAATAAGAAGTACCTCACATCTCCTGGGCGAGCTGTAAATTTCAAGATACATATTTAACTGGTGGATTCTCTTGTGGGTTTATAAATGTTAAACTTTCTTCAGCAGTGGCTCACCACATTGTATTTGCATGCATAATGAGCACCTGTGAGCTTGTGGGGCTCATTTTAAACAAACCTGAACTTTTAACTTTTTTATTGTGCAAAGCAAAAAAAAAAAAAAAAGTACATAAGGGAGATGTTCAATCAGGGAGCCATCTGATTCAGTGGGAAAGTAAAAAGAAAAATTATATATATATATATATATATATATATATATATATATATATATATATATATATATATATATATATATATATATATATATATATATATATATATAATAATTTTATATAATTAAAAAATAATAATTTTTATATATATATATATATATATATATATATATATATATATATATATATATATATATATATATATATATATATATATATATATATATATATATCGCTTGATTCAGCTTTAATGATGACGGCTGCCCCAATAAGAGACTCCATTTTTCACTTATGTCCAGAACTCAACAAACTGTTGAGTCGTTCCATTAATTTGGTGTTTTTCCTCATCAACTTCTTTCTGTATTTTATTTTTGCTCACTTGTATTTCTACTTAAAAACGAGCCCTGGGAAAGGTTTGCTTCTCACCCAAAGACACAAAACATTTCCTTTGCAACCTTATCATTTAAAAAAAAAAAAAAGAAAGAAAGAAAAGAAAATAATACACACCACCCGCAGTTATTTGCTGTTTTGTAATTCCACGCCATTTATCTATACAAGCTTCTCGAAGTGTGCATTTACATAAACCTGTAACAGCACTGCTTTATCATTTAATTGGTCCCCAGTGAGGGAAAGACACCTTAACATGCAAATAATACAGAAACTGTAAATTAAAAGTGGAGTACATAGACGGAAAAGCCATTGAATTCACAAGTGGCTGACAACTGTGGTACGCTCACTTCAAGAGTTTTCACTTTTCTTCCGGCCAGCATGAAGCCAGACGTCCAGTTTGTGCGGAGAAATTTGTGGTTTCTTTTTGGAGATTGTTGGGTTATAATGGATTTTTCGTCAGCCATGGACAACTCTGCACCAATAAGGAAACAGAGTACAAAAAATAAATAAATAATCACAATTGTAAAAAGTTTTTTATCAAATGAAACCTTCATTTCTTTTTTTTTTGACACTCCTTACCCCTTTAAATTCACACCATGTTGCCCTTGACAGGATTTTACATGCATCGTTGTCATAAACATAACTCCTACACACTTTATGATATCTGTCAAACACACACAGTAACAATGAATGACTGCCAGAGCTTAAAAGTTGAAGTCATCTTGGGAAAAGGGTGCAGAAACAGTCACATTTATTGCCTAAACTGCAGCCGTAACATTGAAATGAATCATCTACATTTTGTGAGTTGCAAGGTCTCCTTGGGACCACGGGCATCAGTGAGCCTTGGCCACCTACTGATGGACACTGACCCCTGGAGATGCTCTGATTTGTCCCAAATAAATCCACCCCCCACTCACAGTCCACAATGAAGAGATAATCAGCGTTATACTCATCATCTGTCCATTGTCAAAATGGCTGATTGGTGTATATCACTAATAAAGACAAAGACTGCGACCTGAAGTACTCCAAACTTTCCCAAAACATTATTGGTACTCTACAGTATTGATTAGTATATCATTAACTCAAAGGAACTCAAAGGATTTTCAATTCCCATTTTTAAATATCGGGCAGTGGATCCAGTGACTGCAGGGAAAAAAAAAAAGCCGGCTCTATCTGCTGTCTGGTCTAACAACCTGTTGTTATACCACAGAGTCTGTTCAATTTCCCAAAATAGAGTTTTAAAAAGGCCCCCGTAGTTCAGATGTTGGCTTCAGGTCGTTGTCACCTTTTGTTCCATGTTTTCACCACAACGTCTCTAATAACGCTTTCTGCTGCACGTAACCCGTGACTTCCTATCCCTGAAATGACAGTGAGTGGTAGGGTCGAGGTTGGATGACTTTGTTGTTTATTCTCCAGGGAGAAGTCCATTTATCATACTGGGACTCAGAGGTGTGAGTGGGAGTCGTCTGATGACACAGGCTGCTGCACCGCAGGGAGCTGCCGTATGGAGATATACTGCAGGTAGGAAGCGCATGAGGCATGTTTATATCCACATAGTATTGATAACAACAAACAGTGTTACAGTGTGTAACAACCAGAGCAGATAAAGGACGGGAAATGGAGTAAAAGAAGTGTCAACTCTTTGGGACGTTCAAACTGTTCTTGGTTAAAGGAGGAAAACTGTTTATTCGCTAAACACTCTTATTCCCCCAAGATAGATTTAAACATTTCTGCCATTATATTTGTTGATACTCAGGTAGCACACAGAGGCTTTGAGGGAGCTTTTTAGCTGAACACTGGAGGAAGATTCTGATCAAGCTTGTAAATCATAAAGCTACTTGAAGCTGAAAGGTGTTAAAATCATTAAAAACAGTCATATAATCATTCTCCTTGTGATGAAGAGCCCCTTCTTTCACTATACTATACCTATAGTCTGATCTTTCTAGGCTAACTACAATCATTAGAGTAGTCTTGAATAACAGTGTCATTCATTGAGTGCTTGTTCAACAAACACTCTGGCTTTTCGATGTATTTAGTCAGTTGTTGCTGTGTAATACATATAATTTACATCAGGAGGAAGAAGATATTGGATACTTCATATTTGTGAGTCTATGTGTTCATTACTGTAGCATGTAGTGGTGCAGTTTGTTGCGTACACAAGTGAGAGACCTTCTCACTAAGTTTAAGCCTGTAAAAAGCCACTGTGAAAGCGTCTGAAGCTGAACGTTTTTATTTCCAGAAAACTGCAGCGTCAAGGAAGAAATGGCTGATTATTCCATCATGATCACTTTTAGAAATGCATTTGTGCTTCATTTGCAATACAATTGCTCTGCATATGATCTCAAGTGGAACAGAACAAAAATTCTCTGAAATCTGAGGCTTTAACCTCAGTGGTATAATTGGCAAAATTTTAAGTGAACAAGAATGCCACAAGTGTCTTTTGTTCATGGAGGATTACTTTGTTCTTGGGGGATTACTTTGTTCAGGGAGGATTTCTTGCTCATAGGCCAGATAAGCCTGATGTTAAAAGGATCGTGTCAGAGATGAACTGTAACTTCATCAAACCCAAGTATTTCAGTCTTGCAATTTTCTTGGTTTCACGTAATTTGTATTTATTTGTTGGGTTACAAGCTTCACTTTACTTTGATGGAACAGAGGATATTTCTCATAAGTGGGGCTTGCTGCTTTTATTTGCATCCATTTGCCAATGTGCAAAGCTTGCACTTACTGTGCACTTTTCCAAGTTGAAGGTTGTTTTGCAGAAGCTGAAAAAGTGCATTACTGTGTGTCTGTCTATGGGTGGGGTGTATGCGAGCAAAATTTATTTGTGAAACTGATAATAGATTAAATGCACATGTAAAATAATTAAATACATTCTTGTACAAGTTTGTCAGTTAAAAGAAAAGGTCAAAAATATTGCTGGGATTCTATTCATGTCCAGAAATGTCCTGCTTTTTTTTTTTTTTCATTAGTTTCAGCCTTTCTGTTTTACATACACTTTAGGCTTCTCATTGAGCAACTACTGCAATACTTCAGTCTCCTCAAGGTTAATGAAGTGAGTTGTTACTTTAAAGGCCTCAGTTTGATTTTTCCACCCAAGTCACCACCACTTTAGACCCTTCAGTCAGGCCTCTTAACGTCTGAATGCTCCTCTTCAGGATCGGTTTAATGCACATTACAAAAAAACGGAACTTTTGTTGTCCCTCTTCTTTTGTCACCTCAATTCTGCTTGAAATGATAGCTGGACAGCAAAACGGTATCTTTTGTGGTCTTGCAATTGTTCCACATTTGTGCATTGGTTGCAAGGCAGAAACAAACTGAGAATAATAAGTTTGTGTTTTTCTTCTGACATGAAAACTCAAGGCAAATTTTGACCTAAATTTCACTGGAAGTTCTTGAAGCGTCCGTGCTACATGCACATAGAAACAATTGTATGTGATTCCAAGGCAACATTGTGCTTAATTAGCGTACTTCCAAGCATTTGTGTTTCTCCAACCACTCGTCAGCAGTTGCAGCCCAGTGAAATAGACTTAAAGATAAGCTTTGGATGGAAGGACTCCCCTGCACCTCTGCCATGCTCCACCCAAATGTTTAAATGTGATGTAAATCGCTCCACGACTCATTGAGAGAAGTAATAATCTTGTGATACAAAGATCTGATTGTGAAATGATTCCCCATAGCTTTAAGTATAGCCTTCTATCCATTTAATGTTTTTGTTGCAGCCTTATTTGAATTTTAATATGAACCGTACTTATGCTGTTGGAAATGGTAATTACGTTAGCACTGATGTGGATATTACATCAGCCCCAAGGTTAAAGTCCCAGACTTAACGGCTATACAGTGAATCGGTCTATGATGTGGTGCCAGATTAAATGAGGCTAACCTACCTAAAGGCGGCTCCTACTGTTAGTGGCACAATGACAAACCCTGGGTTAAGAGCAAGTGAAAAGTGATTTACCGTGGTAAAGGGTTAATAATGTCTTTGATTACCTGTGTGGACAAGGACGTGCTGACTTAGTTCCTTGGTGCTCTGACTGATTGGCCCCCACGGACATTTGGACTCACTGACTGGCCTATGGCGTCCAGAGGGCAGCAGGCAGGAAGTCCTAATAAAGAGGGAGGGATGTTCAATCTTCTAGTTCCCCAGACAGCGACTGCTATTGCCTTCTGCTGAGCCCTACCTTTTTCTATGAGTGTGCCTCTCTCTGCTTCTGTCTCTTTTTTGTTCTCCCACTTGCTTCACAATTTAAGCTCGCCACTCTCTCTTTCCCACCCCTCTGTCTTCTCACTCCTAATTGTGTTTTTGTCCCTCTCTCCCTCCGTCTCTATAACTTTCAACCCTCTTCTCTCTGACTCCGTGTCCGACCCCGTGCTCTCACATCGTTTTTTATTTATCCGCATTTCTGTCCTCTCCTTTCCCCTCTCTGCTTTCCTCTTCTCCCCTACAGCAGCTTTCAGAAAATTGTCTTCAGTGCGAAATGAGACAACAGAGATTGGTTAGCAGTATTAGAGAGAGAGTGAGGGCCTGGTAGGAAGCTGCAGAAATGAGTCCTCCGTGGGGAAATACCCACAGCTGTATTAAGATCTCCTCGCCTCCTTGTCTTTTAAACGGCTCCCATTCTCCAGCTAATTGTTTTGAAAGCCGGGTCTGTAGATCCCCAGCGAGATCTGGCACCACTCATTGAATTAGCCCGGAGTTACAGAAATATCTCTTTTATCAATCTTTGAGAGAGAAATGTGTTTTCCCACCTCCTCCTTGCTGCTTCACTTCCTGAAATTCTGCCTTCATTTTTAATGTCTGGCGGAAATATTCCTCTTTAATTCATTCCAGCGAGCAACAGGAAAGAGGACAATGTGTCAGAGATTGTGAGGATTCACATCATGTCACGACACTTAATCCACTGAGCCACAGGGATTTCTCTTAACACAGCAGTATAAAAATATGCTTACTCAGAACATATTATTTCTGGAGGTGACGACCCCAAAGTGGCAGATAGCTTCTCTCTCTTCAGGCAGTTTGTCATTGCCACCTAACAGTTTATGAGCCGGCGTGCAGCTCACCGGTGAGCCGAGGGTTTGAAGGGAGACTTTGACTGAAGCTAAAGCCCGAGTTCACTGGAAGCAATTTACTGAAATGCGCATCTGTAGCTGCTGATCTGAAGCTTGTGTGACACACGGCAGGTGGCAGATTTGAACTGTCACCAGCTGATTTATTCAACACAAACAGGCACAGAACCACACTGTCAAATGGCAGATTGTGATTTTGTATATCGCTTTCAAACATTCGGCAGCTTATTGTCTATGTAAATGTTGCAATTATATTTGTGATTTGTTCTTTTTAATAATTTTTTAGTTTTAAAGTGACAACTTGTTGCACTCCAAGTAACCCAGCAGGTAAAAGCTCATTTTACATCACATTAAACAGTTATTTAAGATTCTAGTAGCGACTAGTGATAACTTAGCAACTGGTAAACCAAATGAAAACTTCTTGCCTTGATGACCCCTCTCCCAAAAGTGTCAAAGAATAGGTGGTGGCTGTAAGATTCATAATATAGTCGAACAAAGGTTTCTGCAGCCACTTTTATTTTTCCATTTGGCAAAGATTAACATAGGTGGGTCTTGGATGCAATTCAATACTTGATCAAAACCTGGTAAATACATATATTTTTTAATATAATAGTACATTTCAAATGTTTGATTTAAAACTTTATTTCGGATTTGGGATGTTGTTTTTTAAGACCAATAACTTTGCAATTATTATGTAATTTTAGCAGCTTCCTGCAACTAAATAAACCTGTTTTGGATCTAATGCTGTTTTGCATCATGTCTCTGCAGCTCTGCTTCCACATTGTTTAAGTTATTGTTTAAGAAAAACATTTCATGGTCAGAATACCTCCTGTTTGATTCCAGAGTTTTATGTTTTTTTTTAATTTATATGAGAAGATTGGATGTTCCATCTGTGCATGATGTGAAAGTTTTCTCAAGGTATTTTGGTTTCTGTAGAGAGAGTCAAAGATGAGTGTATTCATGTATTTGGGGTATCCAAATTGTCACGGAGTGTACAGCAATAATGTCACAAAACAAAGAAACAATCAGATTCTGGAAACAAGCTCAAGACTCGAAATATAGAATATATATTGGACCTGCCAAGGATTTGAAACCCCTCGAAACATTTAACATTTATTGACCTGCATCAAACAGGAGTGATGGGAATGTTTGCAAATCAAATTTCAACTAGAAAGTACATTATAGTATATACTTCTTGCCTCTGATAATTTAACTTAATTGTTTTGGAACCAATATTTTCCCACTTTCAGTTGAATTTCTCTAGACATGCTTCCCAAGATAGATAGATAGATAGATAGATAGATAGATAGATAGATAGATAGATAGATAGATAGATAGATAGATAGATAGATAGATAGATAGATAGATAGATAGATAAAAGGATTGATTCAAGCAGCGTGTGCAGCGTTAGTGTGCGTGTGTGTGTGTGTGTGTGTGTGTGTGTGTGTGTGTGTGTGTGTGTGTGGTTGTCTCTCTATCCCTGTGATGGACTGGCAACTTGATCACAGTCATCGCCTTTCTCCTACTGTGAGCTGGGATTGGTCACACTGCTCCAGGACCTTATGTCGCATAAATCGGGAATTGAAAGGGTACTCAAATGCAAACTTAATTTCTAGTTCCTAAAGTGATTCCTGCTGTCGTCAAATGTATAAGTAGTATTTCATAGACATACAAAAGATGTGCATGAAACCTTAAACTTCTGTTACGGTGTCCTAATGAGCATATTTTAAGAAAAGTTGAGCTCAAGGACGAGAGACTAATTTAATCCAGCTTTACGACTAAATTAGAATTGGAGACCTTGCTGAAGAAACTTCTTAAAACAGCCTCACTACACTCAGCCAACAACCTTGAGTTGTGGTATTGCGCCGCGGAGTCAAACAACGGTGAAGAGTCTTTACATCCGCGCGAGGAAATGGTGCCAGGAAAACAGCACAAATGAAGTAAATTGTTGCTTTCTGTACATGACTCAATTTCAGCACTGAGCCAACAACCTTGACAACTCGGGGTATTTATACCGCAAGTCAAAGTCAGTATTTACAATGTGACTCGAAGCCAAGGAGACTTTGGAGTAAAGCGTTGCCATCCGTTTATATGTAAGTCAAATTAAGCCAAGTTAGTTTGACTGATATGGATATTACTGGGCTGGATATTACCATAGAAGCAGGTTTTTCCATATTCATGCTGATTATTTTGGTCTCTTCACACAAACCAAGATAAAATACTGCCTGCTGAACAGTTAGGAACCGATCATCAGCTTTGATGTGAAGGCTGGCAGACAGTGAGGGTGAGAGAAGTGAGAGGGGAGGGAAGACAACGAGTGTTTGTTAGGGGGAGAAAAAAAAAAGAGCTCAGGGAGAGAAAAGGAGCGCCTGCACAGATGAGAGAAAAGTGGCTGCATACTTGAGAAAGACCCCGTCACAGAGTGAGGCGGAGAGTTAAGAGCATCCGTTCTGGTCAAGACGAGATGGTTGATTGTGTGTGGACGGCATCCAGGAAGATTCTGGAGAGAATTGGAAGAGTTTCACGTCCTTTGAGAGCAACTCTTTTAATCATGGCCGTCGGGGCTGTGGGAACAAGCCTCACCACGGAGAGGACACTGTTAATTAGACGGCATGTTACTGCACATCCCTGTAGAGTCAACACCCGGCACAGCCAGATTACATTCTGTTTCTGAGAGGAACACAGACACAGACACAGACACAGACACACACACACACACACACACACACACACACACACACACACACACACACACACATACGTGCGTGCGCATACTATTACACAAATGCATTACACGTGTTACAGAGTTGTTTTCATGCATACAAAGATTTTTATGATCTGTCTGGCATCTGTTTTTCTGCAAAAAAAATGTGAAGACGCTTTTCATCTCGTTCTTTCAAATCATATCAATTTCGTTTCTGGCTCTCCGGAATGATTTTTGTCACTTATGAAAGCATGACCACTGGCAGGGAGCATAAATGCCACCGATTGTCCAACTGCAAATTAAGGCACCTGCGGGTTGGAGGTAGAAAACAACAAATTGAAAAAAATACAATTAAATCTTTACTCAAAAATCAAAAGCTTCGGCCGTCATTTGATCGTGATACCAAGATGATTGGGCGTGAAAATCTGCAGGGATCAGTTGCTACCAGAAGCAGCTCACGAAAAAAAAACCCAGATGAACCAGCCAAAAGGTCATTGGTGGCCAAAGCTCAGTGACGCGCGCGTGGAGCAAAGACTGACCTGTGTGATCCGATCCAGCAGAGCCGCTGTGAATGAAAAAGTTCACATTGGTTCTGAGAGAAAGGTGTCAGAACGGACTGCGTGACATTTTATCGTACAGGGGGCATTGTCTCAGAAGACGTGTCAGGGTGTCCTTTGCTGACCCCCGTCCTGTACCGTCCCAAGAGTGCCCCCCGATGGTCTGACCTGAAGAGTTGGATTTCCTTTGACATCATGAGGACATTCTGGTGTTCACATATCAAGGAAAGACCACGATGCACTGCAGGAACAAGGTAAGCCGCTGCAGGCGGTGTGATGGCGGAGAAACTTGTAGTCCTGCCGTCCGTGTCACTGCCTTCACCCATAGTCATAGTCTGACAAGGAGGGATGGAGGGGATTATCTAAATATTACTAGAGTTGAGGCGTGGGCATTCATGGACATCGTATCAACTGATGACGTGTTTGTAGCTTCATGTATTACAGCAGTTTTGGCATTAAAAGGCAGGGTAGTCATATTATTGGTGCCGACTGATGTATAAAGACTTTTTATCACAAGCATTTTTATACATAAGGTTTTGCTGACGATCCATACATTTTAATGTGATAAACCTTTATTAATAAATCATGCAACAGCTAGTAGCATGTGGCCACATGTGCGTTATGTTACACCGTCATATTGTTGAATATCACTTTCTAAACCCTGCAGTTTTGAAACGATGTTATAAGAGCTTCATTTTTACTCCGACAGCTTTGTGCAAGTGGGAAGGATTTATTTCTATTCAGCCTGAGATGGCTCGCATTGCTTCCTATTTATTGGAGTTTAACGTTTATCCCACAGGTATTTACTGAGGTTAGAGACTCTATGCAGGTCACTGAAGTATAGAGACAAGAATAGAAACAAAACCATTTCTTTCTGGATCGGTCTTTGTTCACAGGATTGCCACCATCTTTACACTGAAGATTCTTAATCTAAATTCATCTAAACTTACATTTCAGACAATGCACCTTTATGATAGGCTTTTTTAAGGAGTTAATTACACCAAGCATGACATCTTGCTTTCTTCATGTTGCTTTCCAGCAGTTGATCATATGTATAATTTGATTAAATGGATTTGGACAGCGAGACAAACAATGTACTCATACAAGGTTTGTATAGCAAGTCAAGAGATTTAAATCTTATCCCATAAATACTATTTTGAGATATAACCTCAAAATGTCTATTTTCACAAGTTGTTAGGTAAAACCTATTAAGAATAAAAAAGTAGCATCTTGAAATATTTCAGTGTTTATAAAGGAAAGCACATATATATGGACGAGTCACTGTTATAATTAAATTATGGGGGGAGAAAAAAAACAAGTTTTCTGTTGTTTTAATTTTTTCACATCTTTAAAAAAATTGTAATGTCATATTTCTTTAACCCTTCATGCCTTTAGCTAATTGTACATTATTAAATGTTCCAGCTTGTTGTGAATTAACATAACTGGATGGATCTACTGATCTAAAATTGTAGAGTAGGACTCCTTTCATTTAAGTTTAACCAAAAGTTGCATTAACACACAACGATTTGTGTCTTCTGCTCATTTTAGCAAGTTGGCCTGTCTCCCACTTTGCATCTGTTTTTCATCACCTTCATCTCTTTGTGAGCCACAACACATCCTCCTCCTCTCATTCATATGCACAATTGCTTCTCTCCGCTTTTCTGAAGAAGTTGTCGCTGCCTGTCTGCATAACAAGTCAGCCGTCTCAGTGTACGCTGCTCAGCCAAAACTTAAAAACATGCATTCATCTGCTGTGGTAATTCACATCCTAATTTTTTGTCTTTCTATCTCCTGCATCTCAACAACTTTATCCCTTTGAGCTTCTGTCTTAGGTCTGAGCGCATGCGTGTGTGTCTGTGTGTGTGTGTGTGTGCTCTTCCATTACTCTTCCTCTAAAGTACTTTTGTAGCAGAACGGTTTATTTATAGGGCCAATTAAATCTGGAGGAGACTCAGTGGGCTTTGGGAGGAGAAAACACATCCAAAAAAGTACAATAGTTTTACACGTCTTAATCTGAAAGGCCTGTTGGAACTGTAAACTGCTGCTCATGTCAGATATGTAGATCACATTTTGTGTTTGGGGAAATCGTACAGAAAAGATGGAGGGTGAAGAGAGGGCAACTAAGAAAGAAAAAGACAACCTGAGTGAATTTCTTTCCTTAATTTAGGGGGGAAAAAAAGAAAAAAAGTCTGGCGTTCTGGAGTCCCTGGAGAGTAGACAGCAGGTAAATGACATCTGCTGCAGGAGAGAAAGAATCAGATTATCAAGCAGAAAAGAAAAGAGAGGACTGACTACACAATGCAGCTGCTCTTGCACAGACATGATCTTATTTTTCTTTTATGAGACTTGAGCGGAAGATTTGATGTTAGTTTAAGGTACTTTACTAATCTGTCTGCTAATGAACTTGTACATGCCCCTCTTCTCCCTGGCACAGTCAGCCACCTGTTTATCTATTTACCCTGCACACCGTTCTGATGTACAGGTCATAATAATGAACTCGTGCGATTCAACATTTTAGTTTACGACAAGAAAACATTTCCCCCCTCCAAAAAAAAAAGTATAGGAGCCAGACACTGAGGGGAAGCACAGCCTTTTCAGTGAAGTGTCTCTGACTGTGCCTTTATGAACCTGAAACAGCTGTTCATGCTGCGCATTACCATACTGCCCACATCAGCAAAAAGGGCTTTTCTGCCAGTGAGGAAAATTAACCATCCACTGGAGCAACAAAGTGTCTCACTAAAATGGAGAACTGCAAATAGAGAAGTAATCAAATTAGATAATCAAAACATTTCAGCGAGAGAAGGAGGTGGAAGCATTGGCTCAGCAGTGTCTGAAGAATGAGGTGAAAAGAGGTGTAATGTCCTCCGACCAGCCAGGCCTATGATTCATCAGCGTTTTTTTTTTTTTTTTATCTTTATTTTGTGGAGGTTACTCACAGACACTTTGAGTATAATACGACAGACATTAGCCAAATAAAGGCATCAACGCTATTAAAAAAAAGAAAAAAGATAAAGACTGTTACCATTATAACACCAAAACTGTCCAGTTGAGCCAATTTTTTTTTTTTAAAGCAATTGGAGTCTGTGACACATCAGCATTGGATGGATTTCACAACAATGGCCAATGCGGTTTCAAATCATCAGACACGGGCTGCGTCGCTCGTCTGTCATCACATTGTTGACATCATCACCATGGCAACAGAACAACTTCATCACAATGTTGTTCATAAGTGTCACAATGTCACAATTTCAACAAAATCTACTTGTTAATTGGCAGAACCCATAATTTGATTGAGGGAAAAAAAGTTTCAAAAACAAATTAATATCAGGTTTTGTTTTTTTTTAATCGAGAATAATAAGTTGAAATGTTTTGACAATGTGATTGAGCTGGTTCACTGCACCTTTTTTAATGTACAAGAATCAGACCCAACTTCCGACCCTACCATGGAGAAGGTCGGATCAACTTTAGTAATAAGTTTGCTCTTTGTAGTCTCTTCTCTAGTCCATCGAAAATGGCAATACATTATGATCAATGTCTGTTACTCTTATAACAACCAGCTTGTGAAGCTGTGGTGTACTGACGAACCGTTTTAATAACAAAAGAGCAGCAAAGTGAGATGCAGCTCTATAAATGTAATACAGTCAATGTTCTGCGAAGAGGGATGGTCCGGTCATGAGATCATAAGTAGTTAGACCTGCTAGTTACAGCCAGCAAAAAACAATTTAGCTTCTTTGTCTTGAATTTTAAAAGTTAATGAGTTTATAGAAAAAGTAATTATCACACAGATTATGACAGAATTGAGTGGACATCATTTATATTTTCTCCTCCATGTCTGTTTTCCAGTCACGATTGCAAGGAGCAAAAATGGCACAAGCTCATAATTGTAGAGGGCAGAGCTCATTTACCTGTGGGACGGAAAAAGTGAGTGTCACTGCCAGGAGGAGCGGTTATTTCTTAATACGTAATACTTTTTACATGAATGCACATCTTGACACTTGTGTTCAAACTAATCCAACTCAATTCTGTGAGCAAAATAGATGTTTGACAATTCTCTGCTATTGTGGGAGCCCACTATCTCCACAAAAGCTTGTTTTCAATCACTAAAGTTCATGGCAATAGGTTAGTTATAATTGACTTTTACTATTGTTTTACTGACATTGTGATTCAGCCTGTGGCCTATAATTTCTGCACAATGTAAATCCCTCTGGACCTTCTGGCATATTTTGGTCTCACAAGACTGTGTTTTTGACTGTCATGACTTCTAATTGACCTGAACCATGATCTTTGTTTCTTGAATATTCTGTATTTTAAACTTCTGATATATTTTGAGGTTTTAAAGGTTAAAAAGAAACTGTCTCAAGGCATATTACTCCCATTCTGAAATATTGGCTCTCAGTAAGTTACAGAACAGACTTTAAGTTTGGCAACTGGTCTACAAATCAATAAATGGTGTAAGTCCAGAAAGCATAAATGAAATGTTAATCAATTAAAGATCTATTAGGTCTCTGGCGTCTCCACTTTCAGGTCAGATGGTAGACCGCAGAGTTCAAACTAAACATGGTGAAGCAACATTTCACTGTTATGTTTCACACAAATGCAACAATACAACCAACAGAACTTAATTCAGGTCTTCTTTTCATATATGCTTATCATTTGTTTCTTTCAAAGCACTTTAAATAAAAATTTCTCTTTATGTATTCCTGCATTTTTATAAAGACTTTTCATGTTGATGTTTTTTTCGATGAAAAATATATGAAGATTTTATTTCAAAGTTTTATTTTCATGCATTTTGTTTTGTCTTTTTTTATTTATTGTTGTTTTACTCCGTTTCGTTTGCCTGATCATTATTATGTAGCACACTGAGTTGCCCTATTTATTAGAAACACTATTTAATATACTATACTAAAAAGTCCTTTGTTTAACTTTCCCATGAGGTTTTGAGTAATTTCATTAATCTAACATAATTAAAAGAGAATATTCCTTTTTTTTTTTTCTTACTGTGTTTAACATTTAAAAATGAATATAATTTGAAAAGGTCAGCGGCAAATGATGTCCTGATCTGGGACATCATTTTTGAAACAATAACCTTCCTCCACATTGAATCAGTCCTGTCGTTATGCTTGCGCAGCCGACAAATTTTGCTCTGAAAAGAAGGTGGCAAGGCCAGTACTGTTAAATGCCAGCAGTGCATCAAGGCTGTTTAGGGACAGAGTTGAAGAGAAACTCTTGCCCTCAAAGCCAACAGCAGCCCCGAGCCAGACCCTGACAACATGACTGATGCTCGCTGGCAGCTGGCTACACACTCCTACTGTTAGAGAGACATTAAGATAGAGGGAGACAGCAGGGAGAGATGAATGATTCGGGTCAGTGTCAGAACAGGATTGATTTGGATCAGAACCAAAACCACTGATGGCTTATTGAGACAGAGAGATGGATGGAGCGACGGAGAAAGAATGACGAATAGATTTTAGATACAGGATGTCAAACTGCCAGTTGGCCTCTGTTGGACGGAGGAGGTCATCAGAGAGGGAGGGGGTGGGAAATTAGTTGTATGACACACACGCGCCACGCACAGGCGCGCACACGCGCTCACACACACACACACATCCTACAGCCTTGGCTGTTAGTCAGACTTAATGCTCTTTAAAGATCTCGACATACTGCCTCAATAATTAGCCATTGTTACATACCATGAGTATGATATTACACCCCGTACATGACGGAGAAGAGCAGAAGTGTTTAGAGAAATGGTCCGTGAGAACAGATTTCGACTCGCTTTCAAACTCCTTATGCTGTAAGTACGTGCTAGGTGTCTCATCCCATTGCCCCACAGAGCATCCCAGCCATTGTCTGACTATTGTTTATTCTGCATTGTTCTCTTCAGCGGCCAAATGCCCAGGGCCACAGAACATAGAACTGGACACAATGGACAGACACAGAGATGAGCTGGGTCTTGGCAGAAAGGAGCTGCACACAGTGACACACACACACACACACACACACACACACACACACACACACACACACCGTGAACACATACATACAAAAATCATAGTATGTAAACACACACACAGTCAGTATGCATGCTGTTACACACTCCAACATGCAAGTATGACGTACATACACACTTACATAGGCAGGAACACACACTCACAGCTGCTCAAAGGCACAAAGCTGGCTTAACAATGGCAGGCAGAAAGGGCCAGTCTTGTATACAAACCCCTATAGGATTGGAGGGGATACACACACACACACACACACACACACACACACACACACACACACACACACACACACACACACACACACACACACACACACACGCACACACACACACAAAGGAAGGGGGGCTGGGGGGCTGCATCCCAAAGGCAATGAGGGACAGTACACAGTCTGAGGATCACAATATAAAAGACAGACACAAGAGAATGGATGACAAAAAAAATGATGTTGATGAGGGGAAAGAAGAAGAGGGAGAACGATTTTGACTCCATTGAGAGAGCAGAAGTGTCTGATGGGACAGTGTGCTTCCTGTATTGTTGCCTGCTGCACCACAGACCGTGTCAGCAGGAGAAAAAAAAAATACGGGTGTCAAGTGATTTACTTCTTGTAAGAAGGGAAGGTTGTACTCTCGCGGGATGCGTCTGACCATCCTGCCTGCTAGGAAGTAAAGACATACCCAAGTTGAGCAAAGACATTTTTTTTTTTCGGAATCTGGGCCTCTGTTCAATCAAAAGTGGCAGCCGCGACGCACCACAGTTGCATTCATGCAGCTGCTGTTTGCTGCTACACGCTTCAAAGTCGAAATGCACGGACTCCCCTCATGAAGAGATGAGCCAGACTGTTGCCTGATTTGAACAAATATGAAAGCGAATGTATGAGCAACACTGGCCCAGCAGCCTGAGCAGGTAGTCTCTCTGTGTTTAAATGACGTACTGTTACCGGAGCTGACACGCACAAACATGAGTCGCACTCGTCAGATTGACTCTTTGGTATCACCCCGGATGGCACCAACCCTCATCTAATTTAATTAACTGAGACAAGATGTGTTCAGACATGTATCTTGCTGTATTTAACTTGTCTGTCCTGTGAGGCCTCAACACAGGCCGATAATCACGTGTGTAGCCCTGTAATGTGAATTTAAGTGTCTGCGGGTCGATTAGGGAGAATACACGATATATCACTTAGTAAGCTTGTCTTTTTTAAGAATTCCATCAGTGTCACTTGTGCATGACCAAACCGAGAATCGGTAATTGAATAATTAAAGTGAAGCATGTAAGGCTGAAGGAATCACTGTGACTGATGTGTTATTTGTGCCGCACCTGCTACAGAAATCGTGCGACTTGTCTGCAAGTGTACTTGTTTGTGTGCTACTGAGGAGGGATGCACGCGTGCACCCGCCGAGCAGATTGGCACTGCTTAAATACTTGCTCACACAAGTGAGGCGACAAAGACGTCTTTGAAACGCTATAATTACGAAACACAAATTTCCATCAGGCTGGATGACTACGCTCTTGTTGCTGCGCTCTATGTATGGTTCACGCGATGTTTTGGTTCCTCCAGCAGAAAAGTGATGCAGGGAATTGTGTGAGCTAATTCAACTGAAGTATGAATCCAATAATCTAAACCATCAGGTGTATTTGAAACCTCCCCGTGAGATACAATCAACAAATGTAGATCGCTGGCATTGTGTAACGCAGTTGACTTTTCATCCATCCATCTTCTATACCTGGGAGAGCCTTTCCCAACTGGCAATGGGGAATACGCACTTTCGACGGGGCATTTTGTATTACTTTATCTAGATCAGGGTCAGAGTCTGGCGCTGATCCCATTTCACAATGAGGGAAAGGAATGACATACCCTGGACAGATCAAACGTCAATCACAGAGCAAACACAGAGAGACAGATAATCGGGCACTCACTCCCACTGGTAAGTTGAATTTATCAACTAACTGATCACAAATGTTTTCTGCAAAGAAGCCGGAGTACCTGGAGAAAGTCCCAAATGCACAGGGGTAACATGCAGACTGTACAGATAAAGTACAATCTCAAGCTCAATAAAGAGAAGTTAGACATGTTCTCCATAATTCTTCTGACAGAAATAACAGCTAATTACCTCGAGGAATCAATCATTCTATACATTCCTATCAAATAGTGATAATAGTTTTTACATACCGCAGTTGCTCTTGTTATTTTTGTTGCAGTAATGGATCATTGTTTTGTTTATCTGCCCATAGAAATCCCCCCGAGGAAAAGAGCATTCTCCATTGTGTGTCACAGTTATTTTTTATTTCTTTATTGTGGGACTGAATAGTACACAACATTTTTTTTTTCTTTTTCACCATAGTTCCATAGTGGAGGCACACCTCATATCTCATACTGACATAAATGGATGATAACCTGAAAAAATCGAAAGAGTACCGGTATATGTCGAATTAACATGATTTAATATACTTCCTGTCATACTGATTGTCTCAAGCGTTTTAAGTTGTAGTCATTTTATACTTGAAAAACAAAGTGTGACACTTTGACTGACAGCGGCTCTTAACTAATCCACCGACTCAGATTTGTAATGATATGATCCCTGCATTATGACAGCACCCCGAATCCATGTTATTTTGGTTTCTTCTTTACAGTATTAAGAATCAATGGTGCGCTTAAGATTGTTATGTACCATTTATAGTTTAACTTGCAGTCGGACCTTTTGGCCTCTCGCGTCTTTATGCAACTTCACAACAAAAGCTCAGTGGTTGAAGGCTATTTGTGATGCAACATCAGATCTCTGCTTTTCTTTATTTCAAAACTATAAATATACAGTTTGCTCTGGCTGAGAAAATCAATCATAGCCTCAACATTCTTTTTTCCCTCAGATTTTCTTGTATATCAGAGTATACAAGTCTGTAAAATGTCAAAGCAGCTTGATTGAGGTCATGAATCTGTGTTGGGACCACGATGTTGAGGGGGGCCCAGTGTGGTTAACTGGGGATGGACACGGCATGCAAACATATCGAGTATATATTCAAAATCCCATGCCATCAAACATAAAACCGAATATTTTGAAAAGGGAATCTGAAGCTCTCCTCACTTCTGACATGTGATACTTGTTGACATTCAGGATTCTCATGTTGCAGCCAGGCCTTCATCAAACCATCAGGCTGCTCTGTGTGGTTACAAACATTTCATGCTTCCAGTTCATTTACTGTATATCTGCTTGTAGAACCGGAGACACTTCCTGGGAAGATGTAACAAACAAATTGTAAGACAAGAAGCTTGAGGCCGGGGCTTCAAAGATGGATGTCAGGACAGAGATGTATGTGAGTGTGGCAGAATCCTTGTTTTCAGAGGAATCGTGTGTATTTGCTTATACAGTACACCACTAACTACTGCAGATAAAACAAGACACAAAGACTCTCCATCACTTAGAGGAAGTCGGTGTGTTTTCCCTTCACATTTTTGACTATTTTACTAATAGTGTAAAATCTTTTTTTTTTCTTCCTTTCCATTCTTTTTACACATATAAAACTTGAACTTTTACTAGACCATCCCACAAAGGTGGTATGGCTGAGAAAATCATCCGCAAAGCATCATCTGTTGTCTGCCTCTTTCTCAAGCATTTTACGTATCTGTTTACCGGCCTTTCTGCCTCTTGAATCCGTTCTTCTGTGTTCCCTTCTCTTCTCCTCTCTGTGCCTGTCTGCCTGTTAGCGACAGCAGCTGTGCAGGGAAACATCTAGCAGGAAATTCTCTGCCTTGACTGGCTGTCTTTTCGCCTGACAGCAGAGAGGCTGAGAGCTGAAGAATCAGGAAACAGCTTTTATCTTGTCTGTCTCCTGCCTTTTGCTCCCAACTCCCAACTCTATGCTTCTGAGAAGAGAAGTAAAGGAGGGGTGGTGGGGGGGTGGTGGGTTCAGAGCGATAAAAGCAGGACAGAGTGGGGAAATGATATTACACAGAGAAATGAAGGGAAGAGAAAGTGAGACAGAAAGCTGATGCTGGAGTCTCTCTAAGAAAATGCTCTTTCTTCCCCCACTCTGTCTTCCTCTCGCTCTCTGTTTCTCTGGCTGTTTTGATGTATTCAGACAAACCCACAGCGCTCCGATGGTGAAACAGGCGTGCAGACACAACACAACAGATGAAGAGTGTCAGCTGGTGGTTAGAGGCTCACACATGCTGCTTATCTTTCTTTCCCTTCCCCAACTGGATTCTCACTCTCTCTCCTCCCAGTCTTTTGTCTTACGTCTTCCTCTTTCTCTCTCTATCTCTCTCTCTCTCTCACTCCCTCTCTCTCTCTCACTCCCTCTCGACTTGGCAGTTGGAGTGAACTCGAGATCAATCGTCTCCCAAACACTTGATCGGCAATCGTGAAAACCCCTGGCAGGATGTAAAGACCATACATCTGAACCATTAGCGCGTAGGCACTCCTGACCTTATTCAGGCTGTAAGGATGCCTCGTCTGAAGTGGTTTTGTAACACTTGACTTATTATTTAATCATACTGTAGTGCACCGCGGAAACACATTAACTGGAGCTTCTGTTGTGTTGCCAATGGTTGCATGAGTGTATTCATCTTGCATAGTTCCAGTGTATGACGGGATATTACATATTCAACACATTTTCACTTGAAGCGATGCTTGGAAGACCCAATAAGTTGTTTTTCCAAGAAGGATGTAGGCCATTTTGGTAATTATAATACAAATTTTGACTTGTGCTAGTGAATGGAGATAGTAGTGGTGAATAAAGCCATCGGTAAAATTTGTATTGACTAATATTTTGTAAAGAAGCAATAAGGTTATCTTTTAATGCTTTAAAGTCTGATTATAAAATCACCCCCAATAAGATGAGACAGGACATTCATGACTCTGAAAGGATTGTGGTTCCAGGATTCCCTCGTGGTCGGTCAGAAAATGTTCCTTTCCATTAAAAAGAACTTCGGCAATAGAACAGAAAAGGCTATAAATATATTAAACTAAATGGCAGACAAGACACTAATCAAGCCTTACAAAACCACACAAGAGTAACAGCTGGAACACAGTATCTTACACTTGGTACATTTCTTGGGGAGGGACAATGAACTGGAAGAGGAACTGCAGGAAACAGGACCAGACTGACAACTGTTAAAACGCTGTATATTAAAATACCAGATATGACCATAAGACTGACAGACATGGGACTTTGATCCCCCGAATGGTTTTAACAGACATGGACATGAGACAAAGACCAAATAATGCAAAATGATGGATTGTTGACACAATATTCTTCTGTGATGGGGATGAGTGTTTCTATGCACTATTCATTCATTCTCACTGAGCCAACATAGAGGAAGACATTCACACACATTCCCACATAGGCCTTTTTGGAATATGAGCTAAAATCTGATTTCATGAAGGAAACACACATACACACTGGGAGATGATTCAAACTGCACAAAAGGGCCACCAATCTCAACCTGGTTCTCGTACTAAAGACTTTCTTCTAATGAGATGAGAGTTCTTGCCACTACATCACTGTGCAGGACTTTGACTATTTCTTAACTGTACACTTCCTTCAGAGAGAATCTCAGTTCTTAGAGCAGCTAAGCCTGTCAATGTGGAACACATGTTTCCAATTTCATAATATATTTAACATTTTACTACTTGCTGCCTGTGGCTCCCTTCATTATTTGAAATTTTGGTTATTGTTTTGAGTGATCAGCTACATTTTAAAATCATTTCTACAACTTATAAATATACAAGAGCCTCCAAGAGTCCCATGGCCTTTTGATTTGGAATGAAAGTATGATTACAAATAAAGCATCACAGTATCCTGTTTATGTGTGTTTGACATATTTCCATGGCAGATCACTACACTTTGATTAAAAAAAACAAAACAAAAAAAAAACTACCACAACAAACAGTTTTTATTAGCAAATGTGTGCAATCCGTGCCGCAGGATGCTGCTCGTGGGTGTATATATTGCTGCATTTATGAGTGTTGACAATAACACATAGTTTTGTGGAGCACAGTGGCTTCATAATGCCACGTTCAGATTTAGAGCCACTGTAATCTACAGTCAGCACCTCTGTCAGACACTTAATGGTTTTACTGCACTCTGGTATAGCAGCAAATGGCTGCATTATTATATTCGCCAGACAGACAAAGACATGCACACACACACACACACACACACACACACACACACACACACACACACACACACACACACACACACACACACACACACACACACACACACATGCTCCGATATATGCACATATGCAACAACACACTCACACTTGCACAGACTCGGTACAATAATGACCTTGACTAAGTAGCTCTCCAAATTCTAAGTGACTTTTAGAGCACTCCGCTTCACTGCATTTGCTTCTCCCACACTCTCGCTGCACACTACAACGTCTCTAACTGTGGCGTGTATGTGTGCGTGTTGTTTTATCAGGACACAGGTTTAGTTTAAGCAGTGCCAGGAAAATACAAAAAGCTGGTGGGACATGACAGTGTGTCCAGGAAGCTGCTGGAAAAGCTTTAGTATGGGTTAACAAGAGAATGTCTGAACCTTTTAATGTCTGCAGCGTTTGAAATGAAATGCATGGTTTTTAATTCGAAATAAGCTTCATAAATGTGAAACAATTCTCCTTACAGCTTTCAGCTGAATGAATCCTGGAACTCTAAAATAAGTTTACATCTCTTTACTTTGATTTGTTTTGCCATCAAGACAGCCGGAAAAGCCATTTGCAAGACTTCTGCAGCTTTCACGTGGCTAAATGAGTTGACACATTTTACGTCGTCACACCAGACACAATCTCATCTCCCCGTCACGTCTTTTACTCGTACTCTTGTAAACTATTACTCCTCAAACTTTGTACGTTGTAACCATATCACTTTGGAGGTGATGGTCAGAATAAAGACTTCCCCAGAAGCAAATTATGTTAAAACCTTGGTTCTGTTGATGAACTATTCCCTCTGCTATGTCATTTGTCTACTATTATGTTTTTGAGATCTCACGGTCGTAATGAATATTCTTTTTCCGGGGTGGTCAAAGCAGACAGACCATGTTTTACTTGACAAAGGTTTAACATTGTGTGCTTTTCCTGATGCTCAGGGACGAACAGTAGTGACCTGAACTTCCAATTATAAGCTCACTTCTCTGAACACAAGGTGACCACTGTCACACACACAAACATGTATTCATTTTGTTTGAGAGGAACAATGACATAAGGTAGGAAAATTGCTATATATTCACTCATCATGTAAATTACGGTTTTGACTATTGAGCCCACTTTACAATATTTTTGAGGACCCTCAGGTAAATGGTTTGTAACAGGAACTGCTTGACTGTTTTGTGAACAAGCATTAAAGTATATATTTGTTTTGTGTGGCATAAGCAGATGATTATGTCACTACATCCAGAAGTGTGAGATCCTCTGACTGCACAAACTGGTCCAATAAATGGACAATCAACAGCATCAAGGGAGTAATATCACGTTTGGACACCTGTGCTCATTTACTTGTTTGATTTTGATTGGCTGCTTCTAAAGAAATGTGAAAGTACAGGGGGCTGTAGTGGCCTATGGCGTAGAGATGCAGACTTGGGATTGAAGGTTTGCCAGTTTGACTGCTGCGGGTCACTGAGCAAAGACCTTTAACCCCATCAGCTCCCCCGACCCCGCTCCGTGGCCCACTGCTCCGAGCTTGTGCAGTTAAGGTTAACTATGAAATCGGATGGGTTAAGAACAGAGAAGTAATTTCCCCAAGAGTAATCTATGAAGTATGCTTAACTTAGTCCTCTCATGGTTATAGCATGAACATGAATGTTTAAAGTGTTGTTTTCAAGTAGGTGTGTGTGTATGAGGATCAGCATGTGCACTTTGTACATCTGCTCATTCACTGTTTCTTTATGCAGTATTGGTATGTGTGTGTGATTATGCTCTTGTTTTTGTATTGCGTGTGTGGGTGCATGCATGCGTGCGTGCGTGTGCATCAGGGTCACTGATAATATGAAGTATGAACGCTTGGTTTCTCCCCAGCATGGTGATTTCCTCTGTCAGCAAACTGACAGCTGGAAAATAGACCTCATATTATGATGAGATTAACTTCATCGGTCAAGGATTCCAGATCTTTCCAACAAAGTCACCGAAGATTATGGCGTCTAGTGATGCTTTTCTTTAGTCTACATTTTTAAACTCTATTCACCGAAGTTCATTCGAGTCCTTTGCTTGTTTGTTTTTTTTCCCCTCCCTCTGTCAAATCTTTGCCTCTCCCTCTTCTCCAGCTCTTCTCTCGCTCTTCTTTCTATGACCGTGAGAGACAAACAACCTGACACAATATGTTTAATGCTTGATCCTGACTTCTCTATATCGCTTGAAGCAAAAATACGATCTCCTGTTATTCTACAACCTAAACCAATGACCAAACATTTGCATGGATCATACAGGTGCTTGTGTTCCAGGCTGAAGCTGCATATCACTGAAATTTACAGTTTATACCATTGTATGTACAGTTGCACTCGCAAAGACTCATTTATGTGAAACTGAATTACTTCTATAACACACTCTTCAGCATAAACCGATTTGAAAAGTCTGTAATAGGCTGCTTCTTGGAAATATCTCACAGTATAATTGGTCATTAAGTATAAGTACTGCAGTCTAATGCAGAATGTTTTGTTTTGTTAAACGTGGAAGATGTTCAGACTTTAAAGAAGGTGCAGAGGTGGTATTTCACCTCCATCTCTACGAGAGTGAAAGGTTTTCTTCACAACATAAAGACAAACTCTTAATTATTGAATCTCCTCGTTCACATATACTGTGGTCTGCTCTCACAATTAAAGATCTGAAAATGTCAGAATTTTAAACATCTGCTCTAACAACTATGATATCAAAGTGAGTCATAAATTATTGGAATATGGACACAGCTAGTGGGTTCGTCTTTTTATGAGAGAAGAAGGGGAAAAAGGAGCTGTATTTGTCTTTCCTTTGCAGATATGGTGGATAAGGAAGATTAAAGACGTCTTGTCCTGACAACTCAGAAAAAAGCGAGCGCACAATCTGACAAGACTTAACAAAACCCATCGCTGAAAAGGAGTACTTCAAACAGAATCAAAACCTGTAGACGATGAAGGAAAGATGCAAACACACCGCCCTCAGGCTCTGTCTGTCTCTCTGCCTGTCTGTCTGTCTTTATGCTTGTCTGGCAATCCGACTGCTCTACAAAGTGGCATCTCGCCTGCATCACTGCTACTGCACCGACCTCAGTCAGTTCTTTCTTTCACGTAGTCATTTAGAGATTAGCTGTCATATTGTCATTAAAAACCTCCTCGTTCACGTGCACTGCATTATCCAAGTAACATCACAATTCCCATATCGCTGCATGTAACACTCAAGTGAAAATATCTTTAAATAGTTCTTTGACATGAGATAAGCTGTAACAACTGTATGGTTTGATTAGCATGTGTGTGTGCATGTGTGTGTGCATGTGTCTGCGCGCGCTCACATAGGTGTGTTTGTGTAGCTGACAGTTAGCTGGCGGACAAGCTGTCACAGCTCTCTGCTCTGCCATTCCCTATGGACTGATTATTATAGAGCTGTTATATCTCTCTCTCTATCTGTCTCTCCCTCTCTCTCCCTCTCCCTCTCTCTCTCTCTCTCTCTCTCTCTCTCTCTCTCTCTCTCTCTCTCTCTCTCTCTCTCTCTCTCTCTCTCTCTCTCTGAGACACACACACACACACACAGACACTGACTGCTGTGTAATACTGTACATCACACTCTGTGCTCTGTCATCACAACCACTTTAATTAGAACTTTGGAGAAGTGCGTGTGCGTGCGCGTGTGCGTGTGTATGTGTGTGTGTGTGTGTGTGTGTGTGTCTGTGTGTGTGTGTGTGTGTGTGTGTCTTAATGTCTGTGTGTGTTTATGCTGGGATTTTCTATCCGGTTTAATCAAATGTGCAGTAATCAAGTCTGTTGCTGACAGAAGAAAATGCAAACTTATAATACAGGCATCTGTTATAGCCATCCAAACAGAATGGCCACATCATGTGGCCACATAGCCAACTGCTTGTGTTTTGTTTAAAACAAAGTGTACAAGAGCAGCTTATCTTTAAAAGCCCTAATACAAAATTTTTATTTTAAAACATTTATTATGTTTAGAGACAATAAAGCACAAATGCTACGACATAATGCATTTTGTCAGCACTAGTCACATTGCTTGCAATGTTGATGAAGTTTATGGACAAATATTGTAATTATTGTGGCTGCCTACCAGCCAGCACACCTGAATCCAACATCCTTTGAAATTAAATGTATAACCTGCAGCTGTTTTTACTTTGAATGCTTCTGCTGGATGTGTCGAAAAGCACAAATGTTATTTTTTGGTGTGTGAGCATGGCATGCAGAGGATCTCAGAACTGTGCTGGCATTGGAGGAACCTTGAAAATGGCTGTGTCCCTGGGCCTTTCACTTCTGAGCTGGCAGCTCGCTGGAGATGCCCGGAGTGTGGAACCACAAATTTGCCATGAGTAGTGCTCCTGTGGTGTATGGAACACTAAAAACTTACAGAATTTAGTTTCAACAAGCCACGTTCACAGCATGGCAGCCTGGGATTTGAATTTATAATGGTAATATTAATGCTTACTGCCTCAAGTCTACTCCGGTTATATCAAGGTGAAAGGATGCACAAATTGATAACTACGTATCATGAGCAAACTGATTTATATTTTGTCTTTTATACCCACATTCTCCAAGTGAGACTTGGTGAGAACAGATCTCCAGTAACAGTCAGTGAAAAGCAGTGTACACCCTGAACCAATCACCATCCATTACAGCCACACATCTAGAATAGTCATATGAACTATGTGAGAAACTCAAATGTGAATAAAATCTTATCGGCCATAAGGTGAACTGGCAAACTCACTAAAATAGAACCAAACCTGAGTTTGCTTGCTGTGAGGTGTCAGTGCAAACCGCTACACACTGTGCTGCCACTTCAACTTATCTCAATAGTGTTGATTTATTGAAAACCAAAAAGTGCAGATATCAGTAATCCCTGTTCTTTGTTGTTGAAATATGAAATATTATTGATGTTTTTAAATACCTCAGGGTTGCACTGCATTTTACTCTCACAGTCTAATGCAAGATTATTTCTGTCTGTTTTGATGTGTTTCAATGAAGAGCAAAAAGGGTTTTATTATAAAGAAATTCTCTCAAATCCCTTGTTGAATTCATATTCATATTACAAAACAGCTACAATAGAAGAATAACATAAGCTAATTTTTCATAATGTTTTTGCAAGACATTTCTTGCCATGAGTGCTTTTTGGGATGCACCATAACAGATTGTTCTCCTTGCCCTTTTAAGACACCTTACATCTTTCGCTGCCTTGTTCTGTCTCCAGTATCAGAAGCCGGAGCACAGCCTCACATGTTGCGCTACGTGTCTGTAATTCCCACTGACAACTGTGTTAATGGATGACAATAGCAGAGAGGAGAGTGCCATATGTCTGAGCCTGGGGCAGCACAGAGAATGGCAGGGCACACAAAGACAAAATAGAGAGAGGGGAACAAATGAAGGGGGTTTGAGATGAGTAGACGGGGAGGGATGAGGAAGGGGGTTGACAGGAAAAAACATGAGGAGAAGTAGGGAATCAGGTGAAGTCTGGAGAAGGAAGAGGAGAGAAAGCGGAAGGGGGAAATGTGAGCTTGGAAGGGCCAAGAGATAGGGGGTAATGGGCAAATGGGAAATGAGAGGGTTTGTGAAAGACAGAGGTGAATCACAAATGAAAGAGATTAAAACTATGAAGCTGTAAAGACAAAGAATGTGAGCAAATATAGAGGATGAAATGAGGCAAAGAAAATGGCAAGAGGAATAGAACTGAAATGAGACTGACAGATTTTTCTTTCTTTCATCCATGCTTTCATTTTCCGGATGCAAACTCTCTCTCTCTCACACACACTCTGTCCTCTTAATCTGCATCTAAATATCAACAATCAAAGTGGGACCAGTTCAGTTCTGGCCAGAAGTTTTCAAGTAGTTGATTATTGAGGCAAACGTGCTTCCTGATTTCAGTGAATTGAGAGATTGCTGTTTTGTAGCACAGCTTGGTGAGATTCCAGCACCATTACTGGTAACCATTACAGCTCTGCACTGCAGTGTTACTCCGACACTGTTGTTACCTCAAAATGTTTCCTTTCGTTCTTCGTCCTTTCTTCAGATTGTGTACGGAGTTGTACAACTGTCAGTTAAACTAAAGTTAGCATAGGGTTAGATACTCTCAATTTCTTTTTGAGAGACTAAAAAGATACTGCAAAAGAAAAGGGAACTTAATGAAACATGCAAATACCATTGAATATCATCTGAGAGCTTTTATATAGGTTAGCTTGTATACATGGTGACAAAAGAAGGAGGGACCAGAGCACAGACAGAGGTAGGTCGCAACGGGGGATCTGCAGCAATGGTCCATGTCGGTGTGTGAGTGTTAAAGCAAGAGCAGGTAACGGAGCGAACCAGACAGGTGGGGCGGACAGCTTGACTGAAGGAGGCGATCTCAGCCAAGCCTGGAACATAGAAACCATGTCGGGAACAGAGTGAAGGAATCAAGGCAGAAGGTCAGTTTGGCACACGGGCAACTTGGCAGTGAGGGGTGGGTCCTGGACAGATGGAAACTGGTATTAGACAATGCACAGAAGTGTGATTTTAGCAACAAAAAAAAAGAACAAAGACCAAGAGCAACCAAGTACCAGACCAGCTGACACAGCAATCTGGCAACACACCGCTGGTAGCCTGGGCTACCAGAGCTCTGAGCCAAATGAGAAGATGACCTGCTGGTGTGTCTGAGAATCAATGGTGTAGGAGCTCTGACCATCAACCTCGAGGAGTAGAGAGAGAAGAGGGCAGAGAGAGACCCACAAGGAACCCAACAGTGTTCTTTGGTCTCATACTGCAGCCATCACCAGAGTCTAAGCTGGGAGACCATCAGTAATGTGGGGTGGTGGTGGGGTCATAGTGGGGAAAGACAACTGGAGTTGGAAAACACGGCATGTTGGATGATGTGGATGATGTCTCATGTGTGATCGCCTGTTTAGCCTGACAGCAGAATGGTTGACTAAGGACTTGTTGACAAGTGGACTCACATAATGAGGATCGAGTTTATCAGAATCCACCTGCAAAACAAATTCCTTGGAGGAGACTCACAATCTCTGACCGGGTCTATTGGTGTGAGCAGGGACCCAGTGACAATCTGCAAGACAGGTGTTCTGCTTTCACAGGTGAAGGACAACGTGCCGGACATCCTTCAATACCTTACAGCAATGGTGGAGATGGGCCTTGACTGAAGGCAATGCAACCTCAATTTTCTGGGTAGGAAGTTATTTAAATAATCTTCTCCTTGGAGTCCAATCCTTGGAATTCCAAGTACACATTCAAAGGGTGACAAACTTGTGGCTGGACTGCTGAAACCGTTTGGGATGTATTCCACCCAAGGCAAGTATCTGCTCCTGGCAGAAGGGTTCCTGAATGCCAAGCCAAACAGGGCTGCCTGCAGGTGCTGGTTCCCTCGCTCCATTTATCCGTTGCCAAGACAGACTCACACTTGAGCCAAGGGACTGACAGAAGGCCTTCAAGGTCTGCCGTCTAAAACTATATCTAAAGAAGCACATGGAGTTGGAAGACATGAATGGTACAGAGGCCGGCAGTCTTGAGGGCTGTTGGGAGACTAGGAAGCGGAATAAAATGGAATGTTTCTTTTTTCATCTGTCAATTATTGTTAAAATAGCAAGTAGTGAATAGAAACTGGTCATCCAGTAATGATTTCCAAGGCAACCTGGGACCATGGGTGACTGGTTAGTTTAGTGGACTGGTTTGTTGTGAGTACATATAGAACAAGCTTAGACGAAGTCCTCAGTGTCCTAGGCCATGGTAGGCCACCAGAAGGTATGCCAGTAGGGCACAGGGAGTGCCTCAGTCTGGGATTGGAAGGAGATCCAAAAAGTGCAGCATGAAATTGTTAAACTTGTCTGATTTGTGGGATATGTGAAGCACATACTGTACTCCCATTGGGTTGTAGAAAATAATTTACAGAAGTGAGCTGCCTTTCATGGAGTTCACAAGTTGGGCTGTCTTTGGTCTTTAAATGCAACTTTAGAAGGATGCAACCCCTCATTTGAGATTCAGCTGGTTTATCTTTCGGATGTTATCTATTCCACGTTACTGACATTTCTTCTTCTTCATTTGGATTTAACAGCTCTCTTCATCCCTGATGACTGTTACCCTCTCTCTCTTATCAGCAAATTTTTCAAACATAATGACTATTTTCTTCTTCTTCTTCTTCTTCTTCTTCTTCTTCTTCTTCTTCTTCTTCTTCTTCTTCTTCTTCTTCTTCTTCTTCTTCTTCTTCTTCTTCTTCTTCTTCTTCTTCTTCTACTTCTTCTTCTCCTTCTTCTTCTTCTTCTTCTTCTACTTCTACTTCTTCTTCGCACTGCTCTATACTTTCCCCAATCATTCCATTAACTTTAACCACCCATTTAAACATCTTCTGCCCCTTCATGTTACTTCCCGCCACAGTATCTCCTTAACTCATCCTCCTTCCACTCCTTCTCTCCACAATCCCTCCATTATATTCCTTCTTTCACTCCCATACTTCCTGTAGCTCACCAGCACTATTTCTGATTCTTGGCATAGTCTGCAAACACATTTCATACACTCGCTTGTATTACAAAGCAATAATATGAAACGATATTTAAAGAGACATGTCTCACTTTCAAAGTTTATTTGGATCCCTGAGGGCCTATATCTTAGAATCTTTAAAATACTTGATGATGTATGCTCTGTAAATGCAACACAACTTGTTTTATCACAATTTTGAGACGTATTTAGTTACTGCACTTTACAAATCCCAAACTCTCTTGATATTTGATTTAAGACAGTTTTGTTTCTGAATAACTTGGATTACAGTTTTGGTAGTGTCAGTTTTGCGATGACTCTGGATCAGAAGTACATCTCATCTCAGTTGCCAAAGCCCCACTCGTAGTGTTCATAAAATCTAAACTTTTCTCTCCTCGTCCCATCTCCTTTCATGTCTCCCTTTTCATCTCCCCATCTCTTCCTCTTTCAACTTCCTGTGTTAGTTTAGTCCTGCTGCATCCAATCGCACACAAACTCGCACACTCGCATGCACTTGTCCCCATCCCCTCACATACGGCTCCAAATTACGGAGTTAACCGATCCATTAACAGGAAGAAGAGAGGGAGCCAGCATGTCAAATATCAGACGGGACTGCTTGAGAGAAATGGAGAGCACAAAAGAGGAGAGGAAAGGAGGGGAGGGGGAGAGAAGAGGAGGGGACCTCTTATTGAAATGGAAATAGAACAGGCCAATTAAAACATTTCACTGGGAGCTTGTTTGCATCTCCAGCTCGGCACTCACAGATTATATATACAGCACATTATGGAGTAATGAATATGAATAAATTGAACTCCTCAATTATCATGCCACCACTGGGTCTCTATTAATACAATGTACATCTTAATCATAATCTAAATAAAAATAATTATCATGCATGATGTAAAACCTTTCACCTTCAAATTTCATCACACTGAGGCTGGACATTTTTTTACAATGCAGGCCTTGTTTATCCATTCAACAATATTTAAGTATGGAGTGGAGGCTTGGTAGTGATGATACAGACCACAGATTCCTGTCAAAGAGAAGATGTAAGAAAGCTATAAGACCTATTATTAACATCTCTGCATTTAGTGATAACCATATCAAGATGCTAGTTATATGTTGTAAAAGAA